>NC_080838.1:73291838-73591838 GCF_030435755.1 Ochotona princeps
ACAGTTTCATAGGTGTCAACCAGTGTGGTGGATCTTGGGTTGTAAAGAGCATTTTTGTTTCCTGACTCGTGGAAATTACTATAAAGAACTCAACGGTCACTTTACAGTATCATTTTAGAAGGTATAATTGTCTTATCGGTGCTTAACAATATTGGGATTCCTGGAGCAAAGCTCTCATTGAGCTCCCCCATAGATGGGGGAGTGAATTTATAGTGTGAATCCAGTATTCTGTAGATGAGTCTTACTTTTGGATAAGCCCCATTTAATGGCATAGATATTGAAGTTATAGTTCAAAATCTATTCTTGAATCATTTACTCTTGAAGTATAGATGAATTGGCACAAGGAAAGAAACTTGAGAGGGAAAATTAATGTCATGGTTTTATTAAATGAAGCTTCAGACTGTATGTTTAGTAAATAAACATTTACTAGGAATATACAAATCAGATGTTCTGTCTAGCTAACCCTATCTAATCACTGTGTTGTACATTTTTCACCATCTTCTGCCCTGTTTATGTCCCTGAAGGTTGAAAATTATAATTTGCATTGCCTTGGTTTTTTTTCTTGCCTTCTTGTTGCTCAGCCAATGGGAGGCACAAACAAGAAGCCAGAGGGCAGGAGAGGAGTAAGGTGTCCTCATTTCTCAGAGTCTTGCTTGCTCTGGCATATGGTGGCATGTCCTACAGTTAGGTTTCCTGGCAGGCAGTTGTTTTTATTTACTTATTT
Organism: Ochotona princeps; assembly: GCF_030435755.1. NCBI lineage: Eukaryota > Metazoa > Chordata > Mammalia > Lagomorpha > Ochotonidae > Ochotona > Ochotona princeps. The sequence continues at coordinate 73,292,563 of NC_080838.1, forward strand.
ATCACCCTAAAATCTCTCTCTTGGCTTCGCCAACCCCCTCCCTTTCTCTGGTTCCTTTAGGTTCAGAGATTTTTAATGGTTTCCTGTTGTTACTTGCTAGTTGTCTCACCAGTGACAGTCTAAGAATACCTTAAATCTACTTGCAGCTTCCTAAGTAGTCCCTTAGCCACAGAACACCCAGGACTGCCGTAGATTTCCTAGAAATCCCTGAAATTTCAAGGAATTTTTCACTATTGGTACAGACATCTGAGAAAAGAGAAAAAAGGATTTTGGAAAAAGTAAAATTTGCACATCACCTTAAGATACATCAAATTCATGAGAATGAAACAGGACTGAGCAAGCACACACAGACACTTAGATGTCTTTATGTTTTGGGGAATTTATTGATCCTGTTTGAGGACATTATGCACAACAGGATGGTTTGACCTCTTGATTACTCATAAGGCTACTTGATGTGGGATATTACTCAGTTGAATAATAGTTATAATTGACTTGCTTTGACTTGGGTAGAGTGGAACTAACTTCGCTGGTATATATGATAGAAATCCATAACAGTTGAATTATATCATGAATATATTGTTGATTTCTTTCATCAGTCTTCATAAATTCACCTGTAAGGGTGAAACTTAGCTGGTAGACATGTCAGATGAGTGTTTCAAAACCCATTTACTTTCCACAATACTAAATTGCTGTGTTGGGATAACTTGAGATTAGTTTTATGCTGAAAAACTTCATACATTTTGATCCTAAGATATAAAGAGGTAATGGAAATCTGCAGTATTTATCTATGAAAATTTAATTTTTTTGGAATTACTGGTGCACAGTGCTATAAGATTTGCAAATGGTCATACTGAGGTCACAAGGGTGACCTAATTCTCCTAGTGCCCTTCTGTGATGGGCTGCTGAGAGTGGCAAACGGAAGTGATTCCTGCTTAATTACCAATGATGTGGTTTTATGGCTAATAATGTTACATGCCCCCTCGTGCCTCTTAAGATTTAATCCCCTCCTCAGCTGGCATTTTGGTCTTTGAATTGCTCTACTTCAGCCAGATTGTAAGAGCCCCAGGCAGAGACAAAGTCATCTTGTAAGTCAGTACAGAACAGAGCACATTGTCAGTGTGTTACAGACAATTCAGGAGCAAAACTTTATAGAGAATCTTGCCTTGCTGACATTTGCTGAATAATGGAGCCAATTTCACAGGGACAAAAACAGATTCCTGTTATAATGCTCTTAGCTTTTCTTCGCTGATACCATTAAAATTGTTTTTCCTTGTCTACATGTGTCTGGCCTGGGTGTTTGGACAACAGCAGGAAGGGCTTTCTTAGTCTTTTCTGTTTCTCACTTGTTATTTTTCTCCCTGATTTATAGTGCTTAGCTTATGGCTCACAAAACCTTATTCTTCCCATTCAACATCTGTCTCCTTTTTATGGAACCCTTCAGAGAGCTGTGATAGAAGGGAAATATTTTAATCTTAATAAATGGATAACCTGCCTGAGACATGAAGATATTCCCCATACAGAAGCCAGGTTTTAGAAATGAATGAATTGTTCTAAATTGCAGTTGTCATTGAAAATTAATGGCATGCAATTAATAATATGCTAATTCATTTTATTCTCTGTTCCATATGGTATTGGCTTTAGTTTCATGCTAGGTTTGCCCTTTTGAAAATGATTTAAAAACCATTTCTTACCATTGAGAAATCTCAAATAAAAGACAATAGGTTCTATTGGGTAGAATTCTGAACTAGATGCACAGCGATGGATTTTGTTTACATATTTATCATACAATTTGACATACTGCATGGATTTTTATGATATTTTACATTAGAAAATAGAGTGAATGGAATTTTCCTGCAAAATTGACCCTGCACAGAACTGTGAAACAGAGATTAGCAATTCTGACTTTATAAAGGTAAACTTCAAATTCAGAGGCGAGGTTGTGTCATTAGTGAAAATGCAAGAATTATCTCCACTTCAAATGAGCTCTTGTATTAAATTTAAGCTTTTCCTGCTTAAAGTCATCGTTAACAATTAGCTGTGTTTATCAAGACCAGATGGTGTTCTCAGTGTTTTCAAGTAGTTAGCGACTTCTATATTTGTCTGGTGTTCGGGTTTTTCCTCATACTATGGGTTTTGAGTCATAGTTTACTCATATGTTTACTTTTTAATTTTGACAGATTTATTTATTAGTGAGAGAAAGATTTTCCAGCTATTAATTCACTCCCCAAATGGTTGCAATAGCCATGGCAGGGCCAGGCCAAGTCCAGGAGTTAGAAACTATTCTGAATGCCCACATAGACAGCAGAGACCCAAGAACTTATGCAACTTTCTGCTGCCTGCCTATGCACATTAGCAGGAAACTGGATTGAAAGTAAAGCAACTGGCATTCAAATTGACATTCTGGTATTGGATACCAGCATTGCAAACAGAAGCTCAACCGACTACAGCATAATACCATCTGTATACCATACCTTAACCTCTGTACTGTGTTTTTTAGTTTGTTTAAGATTTATTTTTATTTGCAAGACATGTTTTACAGAGAGAAAGGGAGAGGCAGAGAGGGAAAGTCTGCCATTTGCTGGTTCACTTCCCAAATGGCCCCACGGCAAAGGCTGAGCTGATGTGAAGCTGGTAGCCACGAGTTTCCTCCAGGACTCCCAGTGGGATTCAGTGTTCCAAGACCTTGTCCATCCTCTGCTGCCTTCCCATGGTCACAAGCAAAGATCTGTGTCAGAAGTGAAACAACTGTGACTTGAAATGGAACCCAAATGGAACGCCAATACCACATCTTGGAGGATGAGCCTATTGTGCCACTATGTTGGCCCCTCTCCATACTCTTGCAAATTATGGGGCTACCATTTATCCTTAGAGTGATATTTAAAACAGTTAACCAACCGATCTGGGCTCCTGACCAATCAGTACATAGACCATCTGTAAACAACAGAAACAGCAGGGCATAGCAAATCAGCAGGATATCAGCTCTTCTCTTAATCTAAGATTGTCTGGTCAGATGCTGAGTGTAACAGATGTTGTGTGCAACCCATCTATCTCTCGTAATTATTCACCACTTCATTAAATGCCCAGATTTCCTACAGTCTCTCCTCTGAGGTCCTGTCAGACAGTGCAAGACAGACAAGAAATACTGGTGAATGCCACCCAGAGTAATGCTTACTTAATAATGAGTGAAAATTAGAGTATAGATGCTCCAGTATTCTGTTCTTGGATGGGGCTACTCTGAGGTTTGTTCCAAAGTTTCTTCTAGACTTACAGCTTGAACCCATATTATCTACTGTGGTGTCTTGCTTGTTAATGTCATGATTGCAGCCTTTCTTAATTTCTTTTCTCATGTTACTTCCCACACTCCAGTGCTTCTTGAGATCACCCAAATTAACAGGTTAGGCAAAACAAACAAACCCAAAATACATTGAATTTCTTGAATTGCATGTTATCTCACTTCCCTTTTGAATGAAGGCTTAACTTTCTCATGGAAGAGGCAGGGCTTAGTTACCTTTACATGGTTTTCAGTTTTTCACCTTCTTTCGGATGCTCAGTGTGATAAGTCTAGATATGTGACATTTACCATCACTTCCTGGGAATGACCTTTGGCTGGGAAAGGTGGATATAATGTGTTTGACTCACTGCATTGATTTCCTCAGCCCTCATAGACAGTGTGTTATGCTACGACAACCACCTCTCAGTGGTAATACAGTCCCCTGGGATGTATACCTGCTGGATGTAGACCCTCTATTTAGAATGCTCTTTAGCAAATCCGCTTGGGTAACATGCTGGATCCCCAATGAAGCCTTCATTTGCAACGCTACCTCTCTCTCCCCCACCTGTTGGGTGATTACCTTTCCTCTGTGACCTTTAGGGTTCTCTCGTCAGTACCCCTCTCTTCTCATGGTCCTGCCATGGAACATTATGCTTCTTGTGGCTTGTGCTGAAGCAGAGGTCATGTTTTGGGGAAGAGGATGACTATTTCTACTGCTAAATGGCTGCTACTATAAGATTAACAGGCAAAGAAATGTGTAATTGTACTGATAAGAAATTAACCTTCAATAGACCAAGGCCATCAAGTTGCTGATATATAGTAGAGATAGGGAGGGTATGCTTGAAACCTAGGGATTCCTGGAATTCTGGATATTTTTATGCCCATCACTAACTGCCAGTGTGCCAGGGAAGCTAACACAAAGATATAGGAAGCAGGGCTGTGCTTCTTGGAAGTAGAAGCTCTTTCCAGTGTGTATACAATGAATTTAATGTGTGGATCAGGAGATGTCCACTGCCAGTGACAGACTCAGTAGCGACTGCCATCATGAGACCGTAGCCAACTCTCTTACATTTCCCATTTTAAGTCCCAGTTACCCTTTTTCTGTTTTTAGATAATTATGGACCATCAACTTGAAAAGGCAGTAATGGAGCAAATTTAACTTGGGAGATGAATAAATTTGAGCATTGCATAGGGCAGAGTGTAATACATGTCATTGAAGACTCAAGTGTATCCTCTTCAAGACTGACTGTTGCAACAGCACTCACTGTTGCAGTGCAGGGAGATGCTGATGATGTCCTGATTGGTAGTCCTGCAGCTTTCTGTCTCAGGACTCTCAGCTCCTGCTCAAGGCAAGCTAGAATAGGGAGCTAATGACCCCTGCACAGACATATCTCAACTGTGATGTGTTAGAGTTTGAACATAAATATTTGTAGATTACAATCACCTTAGGAAGATAAGTCTGAAGCTCCATTCATATTGTGTCCAAGTGCCAGCAGCTGTGAGTTGTAGCAATCTGCTTATTAATGCTATCTGTCTCTTTGATTTCTTTCCTTCCATTGTTATTTCTCTACCTCTATAATGGTGCTTTCTAGGATCAACTCCCAAACTCTCAAACTACTGAGTTAAACAAGCTCAAGAAGAGTCTTAAATCTGAATTTCTCAGTTAGGTCTTTTTTGTATAATTGTGCTGTTTGCCAGTTGTCTGTAGACAGTCCAGGGCTTGTCATCCTTATTCAGCTGTATCTAGCAGATTTTATACCAATTCATTCTCATATTTGAAGAAATGAGTTTCTTTGCCAAATAGAAAATATTGAGAAAAAATAGTTGTGAAAGATAATAACTTCCTAAATTAGACTACATTTCTCTGTAATTGAACAACTCGATAAGAGTTACAGATATGAGAGACAAGCCTTGTGGTACAACTGGTTAACCATTGCTTGTGATACCTTCATCCCACATCTGAGTGTCACTTTGAGTCCACTTCCAGTCTATTATTACCTTCTTTTTTAAAAGATTTATTTATTTTTATTACAAAGTCAGATGTACAGAGGAGGAGAGACAGAGAAGAAGATCTTCTGTCCAGTGATTCACTCCCCAAGTGAGCCGCAATGGCCAGTGCTGCGCCGATCCAAAGCTGGGAACCAGGAACCTCTTCTGGGTCTCCCAAGTGGGTGCAGGGTTCCAAGGCTTTGGGCTGTCCTCGATTGCTTTCCCAGGCCACAAGCAGGGAGCTGGATGTGGAGTGGAGCTGCCAGGATTAGAACCGGTGACCATATGGGATCCCAGGGTGTTCAAGGCAAGGACTTTAGCAACTAGGCCATCGCGCCGGGCCCATATTGTTATCTTGATAATATACTTTGGAAGCAGCAAATGATGACTGAAATACTTAGGCCTGTGGTTGGAGTTCCAGATTCCTGGATTTGGTCCAGTCCAGTCTTGACTATTATTATCATTTGGGATATGTCCCAATGGATGGAAGATTCTCTCTCATTCTTGATTTCACTTTCACTCTCTTTATCTGTTTCCCTTTCTGTCTTCCTTTCTTCCAATCACTCTGCCTTTGAAATAAGTATAATTTTTTTTTAATGTAGACATGAAGAGGGCTCATGTATATAAGAACTAGAACCTTAGGATGGGCGCTGAGAACTGAAAACGTGCCTCAGTGTCTGCATTAATAGTGTATTGACATTCACTAACTCTCCTTTACGCTCTCAAAAGTTCTGTTCTCAAACAAATGCATAAATATTTATTAATGGAATTTCCCCTCAAGATTCATTGACTCTGCAATAGGTTGTATCATTGACACCTGTGCAATCCCTTTGAATACCTTGAAATCCTTACCTTGTTATTTTCGGTTGAGAATCAAGATGGCAGAATAGGGTAAGGTTACGTGTAAAAAGACAGATTAATATTAGAAAATGTAAATCAAATAGGGCACATTCCAAAAAATAGGAGAGGACAGAGCAATAGCAGAGAGGTACCCGGAGATGGACAGACACAGGAAAGCAGCGAACACAATGGTGTGGTGTTACAGTGACTGATACTCCAGTGGCATTCAGCAAACAGCAATCTGAATTGCACCTGCAGCCAGAACTCCACCAGCAGCCAGGTGGGAAGGGACATTTATCGGGAGCTCTGGAGGTGAACCTAGACAAAGAACTACTCGTCCTGCTGGTCTGTTTGATTTGACCAGGAGCAGAGACAGAGTGGCAGGTCCCAGACAGGGAGTGTGGGAATAGGGTGGATTGCACAACCCAGTCAGCCTCTTAGAGCCAAATTGGGCGCCATTTTGCCTAAGGAGGCAAAGGCAAGGGAAAGGACTGTGCATGCACTGAGCTGGGAGTGAGCTCATTTCTGACTCAGTGAACTGCAACAACGTGGCATTCTATAGGTTCCACCCAAGATAGGTCCAGGTAGCCCTCAGACCTGACAGCCAGTAGATCAAGAACTCTAGTAGAAGCATGTCAGGTACTGTTTCTTACAGTGTGGCAAAGAATTAAAACTGCAGGGACACCAGTGAGCTGCACATGTGCTGAGCTTGGCGAGAACTGACTGAGTTCAGGGCATTGCACTGGTCCTATGGGTCAAAATGAGTCCGTGTGGCACCCAGACCTAACGTCCAACAGGTTCCTCCAAGATCAGCACCACCAATAACCTAGCTATGTAGAATACCTGGTATCTCTCTAATTTTGGGACCTGCTCCAACCGGAAGTGGGAGAAAGGTTGTACAGACAACAGTGCAGCCTCAGCACAGTATCACAGGAGGTAGAATGTGTTGAGCCAGGAGCTGGAGCTACAGAGACCAAGGTGGAAATCTAACAGGTCTAACCCAGACCTGAAACTTGTTGGAGGAAGTGGCACAACTGACTGCAAAGAGCTGTGTACCAATGGCAATAAGTAAAATCGAAATATATATCTGTGGGTGACACAGCTTAGAAACCTGCCCAAGGAGAAGAATCTGATAACCAGAAGTACAATGACCAAGAGCATAAGAAGAGAAAAAGGCACAATAAATATTACTTAAGTCTCTCCTGCAAAGGAGCAAAACCATTTACCAACTTCAGAGTTCACTGAGGAAGACATTGAGAAAATGGGGGACTCAGAATTCAAAACACTTGTTATAAAACTTCCTATCAACAATGAGAAGCACGTAAAGTAGGCATTCAAGGAATATGTTACACAAGAAATGAATCGAATGAAAACTGGTATATCAGAAATGAAGAACACAGTAGAGCAAATTAAAAGTACAGTCTCCAAAAAGATTGACGGATGTAGAAGAAAGACTCTCAAAATTAGAAGGTATTTTCTGTCACCAGGTGGAAACAAACAAAAAGCTGGGAGCAGAGCTGGATCAGGACAAAAAAAAAAAGTATTCAAGAATTGAAAGACACTATTAGGAGGTCATATATAAGAGTTATGGGAGTCCCAGAATGTGCAGAAAGAATAGCTGGGTTTAAGCATGAGTTTAATGAAATAATAAGGGAAAATTTCTGTGATCTGGAAAAAGAGTTGGGAAACAACATCCAGGAGGGTCTCCCAACAGGGTTGGCTAAAATGATCTTCTTCAAGACACATGATTATCAAGCTCTTTTCAGTCGAACATAAGGGAAAATAATCTTTAAATGTGCACGTGAAAAAAAAATTAACTGACATATAAAGGAATGCCAATTAAACTCACAGGAGACCTGTCACAGGAAATTCTACAGGCAAGAAGAGAATGGAGTGACATATTTCAGAGTCTAAAAGAAAAAAATTGTCAGCCCAGGATAGCATACCCAGCAAAACTTTCCTTTGTCTTTGAAAATGAAATAAAGTTCTTCCACAGTAAAGAAAAGTTCAAAGAATATGCCTCTTCCAAACCTGCTCTATAAATAATACATAAAGATGTTCTCTTGACAGAGAAAAGGAATAGCATGAAACAAAACCAGAGGCAAATGTGAGGAACAACATTCTAGTAAAATGACAACAGAAGACTAAATCGATGAACAACCCATTGATAAAATGACAGGACCAAATTACCACCCTATTTGTATTAACCCTGAATGTAAGCGTCTTAAACTCATCAAGCATCATGTATTAGCAGACTGGATTAAGAAACAAAACCCATCTGTTTGTTGCCTACAGGAGACATATCTCACCAACAAAGATCAGTAGAAACTATCTCACGGACTTTAATTTTTTTTTTGTTAGTTTCATCTCTTCAAAACACTTTCCTCTGATCTTGCAGTAGCATTATTTTTTTCAAGTAGGTTCTTGATTTTGTTTTTCATTTCTTCAGTAAAAATTAGTCACTCAACAGCATGTTATTTATCTTCATGGCATTGTAAATTTCTCTTTTCTTCCTGGTGTTGATTTTGTATTGTGCCTTTTCGTTTAAGGGATGTACATTAGCTGTGTAATGGAGACTAACATATCCAGATGTGAGAATACAATGTAATTAAGCAGTATGCATCTCTAGTTCCAGAGAAAGATGGACTGCCAATGAAACTGTTTACTATATCTTGACAATAGGATGCCGAACTCTCTGCATCTTATTGTCATTTTTGCAATGATGGGCATATGAACGTGTATGAATAGCTATATTATAGTAATGATATAGGGGAACTCAATGAGGGGGGAGGTAATTGGGGAGGGGATAAGGGAAATCCTAGGGCCTATGGATTTGTATCATAAAATGATAATATTAAAAAGAAGTAAAATCGAAAAAAAACATAAAAAAACCAAAAAAGAAAAAAACCCAAAATATTCTTATCTTGCTATTTTCATCAAACTTTGGAAATTTGTATAATAAGCAACTATGTACTACCCAGTAAGAAAGAAGATGAAGTACAATGAAAGCTCAACTTCATTATGATGGCCTCGCATGAGCAAATCTCACTGTATCCTCATAAATGTCTGAATATATGAAGTAACTGACTAGAACTTATATGACATTACAGCTCAGACCTACATCCTCTGCAACAGCCAGAGAAACTGTAAACATAACCTCTTCAGCAACCAACCCATGGGGCAAGAACTTGGTCAGTGACAGAATATTTTCATCTCTCACTGACCCTAACCCTGCTTCCAACTTGCGATCCAACAGTGAATCCAAAACCAAGTACATACAATGAATCTCAGCTTTTAATCTACACTGGTCTCTCCAAGGTCAAGAAGCTGCAGTCATTTCATACTCTAATCTTTTCTGTTTTCTACTATGAGGCCTTTTCAGCCCCCTGCTTAACTCTGAGTCTTTGTCAAATGGAAGTTTGTGCCATGCGCGGATTAAATAGCCTCATTCTTCTTTTTAGTGGTCTTCATGTATTTCCCAGCATAAGAACTTCGTGATGGAAGTACTTTTGACAAATGAAAATAAAGTGAGTCAAGCAGAAATTACATAAATTGTCCAGGTTCATAGAGTTGGTAATGGCACACGAGCAATCTGAATCTGTAGCTGTGTCTAATCACAGCTCTGAAATGGTGCTGTAATTATAGGTTGTACAACTCTGCTGTTCGACACTGTTGAAGTTACCGAGCTCTGTGACCCTGGCAAACAAGGATAGTTAATGAAATACCCCACTGTTTGTATTTCAGTGAAATGGTTCAAAGAGCCACCCTTGCCTGTGTGACATAACCCCTTTGTTTAGCGCTACCAATGCTCACACAGATCCTCCAAATTTCTATTTTTGTGTCTCATAAAAATTAGATGAATTGTCTTCACTGATTGTTAAAACAAGATGTTGTTAATTGACTTGACCAATTTTAAATTTCTCTTCTTGCCCTGGCAGTGAGCAGGATCAGCTGAGTGCCAATAAATGCATTCCTTGATCACCTGTCTGATGATGCCCCCATGCCCTACTCCCAGTTCTTTTCAGTGTTGTTCTCTTGCCTTACAAAATAAATTTTATTTCTTCTTAACCTGTTTGTTACTACAGGGCTTGCGTTCTGAGCATTCTTTTTTATTGCCATAGTCTATTACAACAATCCTTCCGAATACATTCTTTCCTTTTCCAAATTTTTATTTGTATTTGTCATATTCAATTGAAATGTTATGTGAATTATATATGCAATTTTGAATCTTCTAGTGGTCCTACAGAAAAACATCAAAGGTGGGCATTTACCCTAGTGGTTAAGATACCTAATGGTTAAGATACTTGCTAAGACACCTTTGTGTCCCCTATGGGAGTAATTGGGATTGGTAACTGATTTTGTCTTCTGGCTCCATCTTCCAGCTCATACACACCCACCCTGGACAGAGTGATGATGGCTCACATGGTTGAGTTACTGCCACCCACAGGAGAGCCCAGATTGCATGGCTGGATTCCAAGATTCAGCCATTATAGATATTTGAGGAGTCAATTGGTGGAAGGGAGCGCTCTCTCTGTTTTTATCTCTTTGTTTCCCAAATGAATAAATTTAAAAAATTAAAGTCCTATGGAAACAGTGAGTTTGATTCTAGTAATCTTTTACAGTTAACCTGCTAGATTAAAATATTGCTTTAATTCTGGGTCTAGAGATTATTAATGAGTTATTTTACATTCCTTTTTCATTCTGCATTTCTGAAATTCATGTGTATTTTGATGTTCATAGGACATATCAGTTGGGACCCACTATATTTGAAGTGTTTGCTATGTGGCCACCCTATTGGCTATCGTGTTGATTCTCTTTGCTTAGCTTTCAGGAAAATTTGTTTTTCTCACTGGACTCAATTTAGATCCTCGCTCTCTTTTTTTACATTAGTCTGTATTATGTTTTCTTGCTTAAAGAGCTTGCATATTTTTAGCAAGCTGATTTCACTGCATGCGACACGTTTCTCTGGCTTGTATAAATATCTAAGTTCTCCAACATTAGAAAGCAATAACACATACAATTATTTTCTAATAGCAGATTCTTTCATCTCAGCTGGAGAGAAAAAGATATTCTTTGCTTGTCTGAGAAGACCCACTATAGCTACTTAACCCGTATGTGCAGAATTAATGAGTATAATAACTCTGAAATGTCTCATAATCAGGCACATTCATTGGGTTAAGTTGGGTACTCCAAGTTCCATCTTGGGGATGATAAAAGGAGGACAGGGTAGGGGAAGCTTTCTATGACACATGTGTTGATTTACATCTTCTCGAAATCCTTTATGTCCCATTCTCTTTTAAAACGGTATAAAACTACACCTGATGCTACAGTATTCACATTTGGGTTCCGGGTCAGCTGAGCAAATGCAACAATAGCTTGGAACTCCTGCTGCTGCAGGAGTGCATCTCTGGAGATTGCTTTGAAATACCACTACATACTCAGCATTTGAACAACGGAAATTGATTTGAGATGGATGGCTGCTCCAGTGGTCTGTGCTACTCAGCAAGTTTCCCCAAGTGTCCATCCACTGTCATCACTAATGTGGCACTGTTCTCCCACTGAGCGAGAGAGCTGCCTGCTTGCTTCACCACACCAAGGATGCTCAGACAGTGCAAGGCACTGTGTCTGTAGGTTGAGCTTCAGAATTGTGTTCTGATTCAGACTCTGTTTAATTTCACCCTCTTCCTCTTCTTTTTCTTTAAAATGTGTTTTTCTTCTTAGTTCTTAAACCGTGTAAAATGATCATGATCTAAATGAAGTTCTAGAATTAACTGTATACATCAATGTGTATTGAAAGCCTATAGTGTGCTTCATGTTGTGTTCAACAGTGGATATGTGCCATTGAGCAAAATACTCAAGGGTTGAATGGTTGGGAGGGTATATAGAATAGGGAATAATACAGTTACAAGGAGATTTCCAAACATTGGTGGGAAATTTAAAGTTTGTCTTGTTAGGAAAAAAAATTGAAACCCATGCAAACTAGGGATGTTCAGAGTTCATCAGGGTCACTTCTCTGTTTGTATCTGGTATCTCCTTGGCATGGGGTGGTGACAGTAGAGCTGACTATTGCTAAAGATGGCCTCCTTTTTCAGTGTAGCGTGTTCATGTTGGAAATAACCTTGAAAATGCTGTTTTTCAGATCTGTAGAACCAAGGAACAAAGCTGGGACAGCTGTATTTCAAGGGACTCTGTATGTGACTTCTCTCACACAGAAATCAGTGCCTTATTCCCCCAGCAAGGACATGTTTACAAGGGCTATGTCTGTGGGCTGGGTAGCACATCTGCCTTTCTCTTTCAAATCACATATGTACTGTTCGGAGTCGTATCCTCATTTCTCTGTACTGATAACGTATATGTTTACATGGGAAAATGAATTCACAGGATGAAATTTCAGTGTGACTGGTGATTACAGGGACCCAGGGTTACGATGCCTTGAATCTACAATACCTGAAGCTGTAAAGCACTGGGATAGATGACAGCAGAAGCTATTCATCAACGTGGAGCAAATCAGGCATCTAACCATCAGGGGTCACATTCAGGTGGTAAAATTACCAGTGTCCAGGAACTGGGCCGGCGGAAGCCCAGACACGATTGAGAGCTATGTAAGAAAACAGAGGAGGGGGTGGACGGAGAGGAGGCATGCCAGTGTGAGAGCTGAGGACTAGGTCCTTGGCCCTTTCAGCCTGCTCAGTGGGGAAATCTCTGGCAAACGAATTCCTGCCCAGCATTCCCAGAGAACTCACAGTGTATCTTGTCTAGAATGATGAGCTCAGGCAGTTGTGAAAACTGTAAATGACTGGGCCACTCCTGCTAGCGTCTTGGACTTGTACTGGGTCTGGTCCTCAGTCTTAGGGTATTGCAGACTTTTCAACATTACATTGTGCTCACTGCAACTGTCCTCTCCATCTTTTTAATCTCATCTTCAAAGCATTTCCTTGAACCTGAGCTAGAGAGAGAGTTTTGTTGTTTTCCCCCATTTTTTAAAATCATACTTCAAGTTCAGTAATTGTTTAAACTCGATTTTCATTATTTTATTTTCAAATGATTTAGTATGTGAGTTTGGAAGTGGAGAAGGGAAGGACTTTGTAGGACTTCTTTAATGCAACACTAACTTTTATTTAAGCACTGACTCCTTTTGTTTAACTTTTTAATTTTGCGAGAAATGGAGGAGACAGGAGAGAGAGAGAGAGAGAAAACAGAGAGAATGAAAATCTCTCACCTGCTTATTCATTCCCTAAATACTGATGATATTCAGGGGAGAGTCAGGAACTGGGAAGTCAGTTCAGTTCTCTTCTTGTAGGTGGCGGGAACCCAAGTAATTGAGCCATCTCTGATGCTTTTCAGATTTGCATTAGCAAGAGTCAAGATTTTGGAATCAGAGTCAAATTTTCACCCAGGGATCCAGATTTCTTAACTGCAAGACCAAATACCAACCCCAGATTTCTTTTAAAAATTTATTTGAAAGACAGAAAGAGAGAAGTGGACAGATGGCATTTCCATTTTCTGTCTCTCCGCTACCTCAGATGTCTGCAGCAGTGGGGTATAGTTATCCCAACTAGAGGCTAAGCTGCCTGGGCAAGTGTCCCCAGCTTTCTTGTTAAAGGTTTCTAATGCTTTCTCTAATGTGGTCTCACTATCCTTTGGGAACAACCAACATCATGGATTCAAAGCTCAATTATTACTAAAAAAAATGAATAGTGAGTATATATAGTCTGCTCTCAGACATGCCTCCTTCCCTTCTTTCCTTTTAGTTTTTCAGTGTATCCAAAGGAAAAGAATGTATTTTTGCGTTTTAAAAATGGTTCATAAAAAATGTGTATTTTGAAAAAACCCTATGCATGTATTTCTGATTGTAATATTTGTGAAAGTAAATTTCATTCTTCATGAACTTTTTATTCAAAGATTTTTTTTTGAAAGGTAGACTTGCAGAAAGAGAAGGAAAGACAGAGAAAGATCTTTCATCTGTTGGTTCACTGCTTTGATGGCTGCAATAGCTAGACTTGGACTTGTGCAATGAGAGAAGCCTGGAGCTTTCTCTAGATCCATGTGGGTACAGGGGTCCAAGCATTTGGGTTATTTTCTCCTGCTTTCCCAGGGTCATTAGCAGGGAGCTGGACTGGAAGCAGAGTAGCTGGGACTTGAACCAGCAGCCATCTGAGATGCTGATACTGCATCAAAGTACAGGCCCCATTCTTCATGAACTTTTGAAATGTCTTCATGTGAAACAAATATGATCAGTGCAACAAATGAGCTCTTTTTTTAAAGTTTTTTTTTTTATTGCAAAGTCAGATATACAGACAGAGAAGAGACAGGAAGATCTTCCGTCTGTTGATTCATTCCCCAAGTGGCCACAATGGCTGGTGCTGCACCAATCTGAAGCCAGGAGCTAGGAACCTTCTTCAGGTCTCCCATGCAGGTGCAGGGTCCCAAGGCTTTGAGCCATCCCCAACTGCTGTTCCATTCCACAAGCAGGGAGCTGGAAGGGAAGTGGAGCAGCTGGGATTAGAGCCGGCGTCCATATGGGACCCCAGTGTGTTCAAGGTGAGGACTTTAGCAATTAGGTCACAGTGCCAGCCCACAAATGAGCTTTTATTGTGAGCACAGAAATGAGTGATATGCATAAGGAGAAACCAGAACACGGTAAATGCATTTGATCTTGTATTTGATGGTCATGTACACCAGAAAAGGAGATTTCTAGAGGCCCCATGTAAAGGAACTGGTGCAAGCAAGGTGTACAGTGAATTCATTTGAATCTCTGGTGACCAGAGTAATGTGGAAGAAAGCAGGAGACAGTCAAGGTTGTTAACTGTGAAATTATAGCCAAATATTTAGAAAAACAAATTTAGTTGTTATTTGGGTACCAAGGGAGATTATGAAGGTCATGATATGATGGAAGCTGTGGCTTACCATGACTATCTTGGAGAATGTATAGCGTGGCTTGAAAAGTAGTCCTGATAGAATAAGTAGGAAAACCTTTAATCTGGGTATTAGCACTTCTGGACTTAGTGGAGATGATTGCACAATGCTGCAGATATTCTGAAGATTACTGAATTTTTAATTTTTAATTTGTTAACATGATAAATTTTATCTCTAAAAAAACAAGGGGGCCAAGAAATTGTTACTTTTCGTGTGTGTATACCACAACGAGAAGGATGTAATAGCTACACGTAGCACACACAGAAGACAAGCAACGTGTACACATGAATGTATACCAAGAGGCATCCACACAGAGAACGAGACACACCTAGTGAAAGAGATAAACAGAAAGGCCCCAGCATCAGATTTGAAATGAGGGGCAACAGACTGCTGAAAAATTAGGATTTGTTTATTTTTCTGTGGGACTATGATCTTCATAATCAACGTGTCAATATATTCTGAAAAGAAGTGACATTTTTCAATCACAACTTTCCTATGTATAATATTCAGCTTTGATTTTCTTACAGTGGAAAGAAACTTTACTGTTTTAGGTGCTAATATGTGTTTTCCTTTTAAAAGAGTATTATGATATTGCAGTGACTTACAGGCTAGCTATCATCTATTAGGATTTCAGTAAGTGTGAAATCCTTTGGGAATTTACTACTGTAAGTTGCCAGATGTTCTGTGTGATGAACATGGTGTGGGTTAGATGTGATTGAAAGCTGATGTACTGTTCTCACCTTTTTCTAAAGGAGTTGAGCATCTTGCTAATCATAGTGATTGTTCTTACCTGACTTCCCCGTCTTATTCAGATTATATTCCTTTATAGTTTTCATTTTTTAATGGGAACCACGTATCATTTCAGAACATGTGTTGTCACTTCACTCATGAGTATTGCAAGGAAGAAAGAAAAGTTTAAGTATTACATACTGGGGTTGGAAGAAAATAACTATTCTCTGTAGCAGTTGACTTCACCTTATCTTTCCAAGGTCATGCACCTTACTACTGTCTTGAAAGAATGCTTCCAGCAAAGGGCCTCCTTATTATGAATGGGTCCTCCTATTGTTCACAGGACTGCTAGAAGCCACCTTTTTTTTCCAGCTTCTCTTCTTTTATTATCCTCTTTTATCTTGTTCACTTTCATCTTCTGCTTTCTCTTTGGCTTATAAAATGAGTAAGCTGCAAGCAAGGAGGGGTAAAGGCCGTGACTCAAACAGTGGCCAATGGAAGCTTCTCTCAAGTCTAAATCTTTGATGAGGATTGTATCGTAAAACATAAAGGTGCTGCCATTTCTATGGAGAAGATGAAAGGCTTGGAAGTACAATAAATATATGTCCAATTAAAGATTATTAAAATTAATGTTTGAGAATTTGACATGTTTGTTGAGTTGCAAGATAAATGCATTGGTAAGGGGAAATGGGCAACCAATCTTGTACTTTAGAGACAAAGGATTTTCAATGTTAGAGAAAGGGGGCTTTGTTTTGCAGCACTGACTTTTGTTTGGAAGATTTCATTAATTCCAAAATAACATAGATATAGAAATGTATGAGTAAGCGGGAACGATGAGTTTTCTGTTGGCTTCTAATAGGATCAATTTCTGCCCCCAAATTGGATATGTAAGGCAGTTGAGTAATAGCCGCCAGATTACCTTTCAATAGGCTTTTCTATATAGAATTACATGATTGGCCAGTCACTATTAGACTTTCTTTCCTTACCTTTTTAAGATTTTACACTTGCCTTTCTCCTGGTTCCCTAATTATGTTTTCCAGTCTACTCTGTAAGTTACCTTTCTCAATTTTTCCTTTAAATGTGGATGGTTTGCTGAGTTTAGATCTTAGTGCCAGTCTCTTCTTACGCTATATAATCTTTCTGTGTAAGAGAGATCGGGGGTAGGGAGGGAGAGGGAGAGAGGGAACTGTCTTCCATACATGGCTTACTTTTCAGATGCCTATAACAGCTCAGACTGGGCCATGTTGAAGCCCAGACCCTGGAATCCTCCTGGGACTATTTCTGGGTCTCCCACCAATGGTGGTAAGAATCCAAGTACTTGAGATGTCCTTGGCTTACTTCCCAGGAACATCAGCAGGAAGCTGGATAGAAAGCATAATAGTTAGACCACAAACTGGCGCTCCCTTATAGCTTAGAGGCAGATATAGTAGCTTAACCTGCTATACCAAATTCTTACACTGTCAATAGCTTCATTGGCCAAATATGTATTTATCTGCCTCCAAGTTCCTGCTTGACACACAGGTTTCTTAACTGCCTCATCTTATTGACTATTATGCTGAGAAATTCCACAACCATCTTAAATGGTGTTCTTCTGAAATATAGTATATTCAGAATAGTAATGATGGCTCCTACTATTCATGAATTCTGTGTCAAAGACATTTATAGTAATTGTATCTATATTCTACAAGTATAGATTTTTTCATTCATCCCTAAACTATATAGTGTAATAACTCCTTTTATGATGTTGACTTCAAAGTAATTTAAAGATGACTTGAAATATATGAGAGGGGTTTTGTGAATTATATAAAAATGATGTCTTTTTTCAATGAAGGATTTGAACAGTGTCAGATTTTTACATCTCCAAGGGTTCCTGGAATCAATCTCCAACAAATACTGAAGGATGAATGTGTTCAAATGTTTACTTAATTCAGTTTATTCTTCTAGTTTACCAGGTGGCAAAATGTGTCTAGTCTCTTAATCTAGAAATCTAAATTACTTTTTTTCCTCTTATTAATCTCTGATCACCATATTGCTCCATTTATCTATTTTCTTGGGCACAATTCTCACAAACATATTTCAACAATTTCATAACCGTTCCTTTCTAAGCCATATACTTGGAATAATTTTCCAAAATTGCTAATATGACCACGTAGCTCTCTGGCTTAAACTATTCCAGTGGCATTAAAATAGCTTAAAGCCTACAATTCATACTTCTAGTCTGACACATGAAGCACAGTATTTTATGAAATTCACTTATTTATTCAGTCTTGTCTCCACTATTTGTCTATGTTATACCCAAAGACCCATGCTGAATGAATCTCTCACGCATTCACAAATAGTTTTGTCTTTTTACATATGCTTATGTATGTATAAAACCAGCTCTTATAATTATTCAGGTGAGATGTGACATTTATTTGAATTAAAATTATTGTGAAAGTAGTTGGATGGAAAGTTCTTGATGGGATTTGCTAAAGATTAGTGCTGTGAGTGTGAAAGAAATCAAGAATTGCATGAAGGATTTGGTCTGATTAAATAGGGTAATCATTTTACCAGGACTCAGAGAGTATGGGGTCAGGGAATTTGGGGATTGTATAAAAATCAAAGCTGAGTTTTTATAATTTAAATTTAGGTTTCTGTCAGACTTCAAAGTGGAAATGTCAGTTTAGCAGTTAAATCTCTGATTAAATCTGAACTTAATCTGAAATGGTACAAATTTTGGAATTAACAAACTGAAGGTATTTAAAGCCGTAAGGCAAGAGATCTGCTAGGAACAGGAGTGAACAAGGAAGATCAGGATTTTACAGGCATGGAGAGCAGGAGAATTCTAAAAAGGCACCTAGAAAGAAGTAGATGGTAATGTGAATGGAGTTCAAAAGAACTAAGACAGGAAAGTATTCAATTTAGGAAGTGACCCCATGTCTCAAATACTGTTAACAAATTATGAGGAAAATCAAGATGGCAAATTGGGTAAGGACACATTTAAACAGATGGAGGAGCATTTAATCAGGATGAAGCAGAGAGGACACATTCCAGGAAATAGGAGAGGACAGAACAATAGCAGAGAGGTACCTGGAGACTGTCAGAAACAGGAAAGCAGCAAAAACAATGATGTGGTGTTACAGTGACTGATACTCCAGTGGCATTCAGCTAAGGACAATCTGAACTCCACCAGCAGCCAGAACTCCATCAGCAGCCAGGTGGGAAGGGACGTTTACTGGGAGCTCTGGAGGTGAACCCAGACAAAGAACTGCTCATCCTGCTAATCTGTTTGATTTGACCAGGAGCAGAGACAGAGTGGCAGGTCCCAGACAGGGAGTGTGCAATCCACCAACCCAGTAAGCCTCTTAGAGCCAAATTGGGCGCCATTTTGCCTAAGGAGGCAAAGGCAAGGGAAAGGACTGTGCATGCACTGAGCTGGGTGTGAGCTCATTTCTGACTCAGTGAACTGCAGCAACGTGGCATTCTACAGGTTCCATCCAAGACAGGTCCAGGTATCCCTCAGACCTGACAGCCAGCAGATCAAGAACTCTAGTAGAAGCATGTCAGGTACTGTTTCTTACAGTGTGGCAAAGAATTAAAACTGCAGGGACACCAGTGAGCTGCACATGTGCTGAGCTTGGCGAGAACTGACTGAGTTCAGGGCATTGCACTGGTCCCACAGGAAAATGATACCGACTGTGGCATTGTCTGGGTCAAAATGAGTCCGTGTGGCACCCAGACCTAACGTCCAACAGGTTCCTCCAAGATCAGAACCACCAATAACCTAGCTATGTAGGACACCTGGTATCTCTCTAATCTTGGGACCTGCTCCAACCGGAAGTAGGAGAAAGGTTGTACAGACAACAGTGCAACCTCAGCATGATAACACAGGAGATGGAGTTCACTGAGAAAGACATCGAGAAAATAGGGCACACAGAATTCAGAAAACTCATTTTAAAGCTTCTGATCAACAATGAGAAGCACATTCAAGAGTTCAAAGAATTTAAGGAAATTGTTACATAAGAAATAGCAATAAAGCAAATCAAGGCTGATATATCAGAAATTAAGAACACAGTAGAACAAATTAAAAGTACAGTGGAGAGTCTCCAAAGTAGAATGAAGCAAGCAGAAAAAAGAATATCAGAACTGGAAGATATTTCCTGTCACCAGGGGGAAACAAACAAAAAGCTGAAAGCAGGGCTGGATCAGGCCAAAAAAAGTATTCAAGAATTGAAAGACACTATTAGAAGGTCGTATATAAGAGTTATGGGAGTCCCAGAAGGTGCAGAAAGAATAGCTGGGGTTAAGCATGTGTTTAATGAAATAATAAGGGAAAATTTCTGTGATCTGGAGAGAAGAGTTGGGAAGCAACATCCAGGAGGGGCACAGGACTCCCAACAGGCTTGATCAAAAGGATCTTCACCATGACACATGATCATCAAGCTCTCTTCAATCAAACATAAGGGAAAACATCTTTATATGTGCACGTGAAAAAAAAATCAACTGACATATAAAGGAATGCCAATTAAACTCACAGGAGACCTCTCACAGGAAACTCTACAGAAGTCAAGGAGAGAATGGAGTGACATATTTCAGAGTCTAAAAGAAAAAAAAAATTGTCAGCCCAGGACAGCATATCTAGCAAAGCTTTCTTTTGTCTTTGAAAATGAAATAAAATTCTTCACAGTAAAGAAAAGTTAAAAGAATATGCCTCTTCCAAACCTGCTCTATAAATAATACATAAAGATGTTCTCTTGACAGAGAAAAGGAATAGCACGAAACAAAACCAAAGGCAAATGTGAGGAACAACATTCTAGTAAAATGACAACAGAAGACTAAATCGATAAACAACCCATTGATAAAATGACAGGATCGAATTACCACCCATATATATTAACGAAAGTCATTGGCTTAAACTCAATCAAACGTCATAGGTTAGTAGACTGGATTAAGAAACAAAACCCATCTATTTGTTGTCTAGAAGAGACACATTTCACCAACAAAAATCAGCGGAAGCTATACTTGTGGATTTTGATGTTTTTGTCTTTGCTAGTTTCATCTCTTCACAACAGTTTCTTCTGATTAAATTCTTCAGTGACTCATAGATCATACAATGCCATCACTTTCTTCAAGAAGGTTCCTGATTTTCTTTGTCATTTCTTCAGTGCACACTAACCATTCAGTATCATGTTATTTAACTTCATGGTGTTATTAATTTCTTTTTTTCCCTAATGTTGATTTTGTTTTGTGGCTTTTCATTTAAGGGAATGTATAGTAGCTGTGTGATGGAGACTGTCATATCTAGTAACATGTCGTTCAACTTAATGGCATTGTAAACTTCTATTTTTCTTCCTATTGTTAATTTTGTATTGTGGCTTTTCATTTAAGGGAGGTATAGTAACCGTGAAATGGAGACTGTCATATCCAGATGTGAGGATACAATGTAGTATGCATCTCTACTTCCAGACAAAGATGGACTTACACTGAAACTTTTTACTATATCTTGACGATGGATGCTGGACTCTCTGCCATTGTCCATGCCCGCAATGATGGATATATGATTGTGTATGAAGAACTATATTTTAGTAATGATATAGAGGAACTAGGTGGAGGGGAGGAATTGGGGAGGGTATAAGGGAAATGCCAGGACCCTATGGAATTGTATCATAAAATGATGATGATGATAATAATAATAAAATAATCACTAATAAAAAATAAGTTATGAGTCAGACTTGACTATGATTTTTAAATAGAACTTTTTCCATTTATGTATTTTTTGCTCATTCCAAGAATATACTTGAAAAACTAGAGAATTACTGGTATAGGAACTGATGTGGAGACTCTAACTAAAATATGAAAAACAATCAGTTAATAAAATGAAATAAGAAATAAATGGGGATTTCCTAATCAAGCTCAGAATTCATGCCTGTTTATGCATATTCCTATAATCTCAAAGAAATCTGAATCAAAGTGACACAAATGGAAGCAATGCTCTCTTCTAAAACCTGTAAAGTTAACCACATACTTCCTGGATTCCTTCCCTCCTTCCCCCAAGAAGAAAAGAAGCAATAATTTTAGACAGTTGCAGTGTATCTCTTCTCCAAAGCATTACTGAGTCTCTTTAAAACAATCACTTGTTGAGCCAAAAAAGCTGAAGTTGTTTGACATGATCAGGAATGGAAGACTGGATTTAAGTTACATCCAGTATTCACTAGTGCTATGTGAACATGCATGCATAATGACATTTTTTCGAAAGGTTAATGCATGTATTATGTAAGCATGGCTTACCTCAAAGCTGTGCAGATTGTCTCCAAGAATTAAAGGGAATCAGCTTTTATTCTGTCAACACTGCATTTAAAAAATCTAATACAAAACAGTTGAAATACAAATACAATAGATTTAAATTTTTGAAAAGATTTATTTGAAGAAAATAAAGAGGGAGAGACAGGAAGAGACTTTTTAAAAAAATATTTTTCTTAGGTAGTTACAAAGAGAAAATAGAGGGAAGGGAGAGGAGAGAGAACAATCTTCCATCTACCAGTTTGATCCCCAAATGGCCACAGTAACCTCGGATAGGCCAGGTCAAAGCCAGCAGCCAAGAATTTAATCTGTGTTTTATAGGTCGGCAAATACTTGGACCATCTTCTGTTGACTTTGAAGGCTTATAAGCAGGGATCTTGATTGAAAGTGGAGCAGCTGGAATTTGGAAATAATGTTCTGATAGGATGCCAGTGTTTCAGGGAGTAGTTTAATGTACTCTACCACAATACTGGTTCCTGGAAACAGAAAGCTTCCATGTACTGGATAAATCCAAAAATGCCCACAACAGCTGGGGTGAGGCCAAGCTAAAACCAAGCATCAGAAATTCCACCCAGGACTCCAGTATGGGTGGCAGGGACCTAAGTATTTGGAGCACTGTCTGAATTAACCCAAAGCTGAAAAGGAAGCAGCAGCCAGAGCTTGAATTAATATTCTAGTATTTTTAATTGTTTTTTTAATATATTTTTATTTTGAATTTTGAATTGTGTGGTACAATTTTGTATAGGCTGGAATTATTCCCCTCCAAACTCCCACCCTCCATCAGGTTTTTCCCATTTTGTTACAATAGTGTAGTCCTTCATAAGGAATCATAATTCTATCAGTCTCTTATTTCAGTGTACCACGACATTGTTGGTGCAGACAGTGTCAGACAGTCCAGCATCCCATTGTCTACACATGCCCAGCAGTTTCATTGGGAATCCATCTTTTGTCTGGATGCAGGGATGCATGTTTCATTATACTCCCACGTCTGTACATGATAAACCCCAGTACTCCATCACTATACATTACCATAAGTGAGAAGCCATGAAACAAGGTCAACAACTGTTATTAATTGATATTCTAGTAGTAAAGATACAGGCACCTCTAGTACTGAGTTTAACCTCTGGTGTCATAATGCCCATCAATACTTTTTTTAAGAGTTTATTTATTTTTATCACAAAGTCGGATATACAGAGAGGAGGAGAGACAGATCTTCCGTCTGATAGTTCACTCCCCAGGCGGCCACGGTGGCTGGAGCTGAGCCAGTCTGAAGCCAGGAGCTCTTCCAGGTCTCCCACAGGGGTGCAGGAGCCCAAGGCTTTGGGCCGTCCTCGACTGCTTTCCCATGCCACAAGCAGGGAACTGGATGGGAAGTGGAGCAGCTGGGATTGGAACCAATGCTTATATGGGATCTGGGTGCGTGCAAGGCGAGGACTTTAACCACTACACTATCATGCTGGGCCCAAAACTTTTTAAAACCATAAATAACTTAACTATTCTTTCTTTAAAAAAATCAGCTGATGGAACCAGCACTCTAAAATAGCAGGTAAAGGCATTGGGGTACTGGCAGCCTGTTTAGGTATTGATTTGAACCCCTTGCTAGTGCACCTGGGAAAGCAGTAGAAGGTGACAGAAGTCCTTCTGCCCCTGAACCCATGTGGGAAATCCAGAAGAAGAGCTGATATCCTGGCTTTGGAAAAGACAAACTCTGGCTATTGTGGTCATGTGGGGAGTAAAGCAGCAGATGGATAATGTTCAAGATCCTACCTCTCTTTCAGCCTTTCAAAGAAATAATTAAATTTTATGAAATGAAAGCAGTGGTTGAGCTTATTGTCCTCACTTAAAAGAGTAATTCATTCAAATGAGTCCCTTGAAGTCTCTATAAGGCAATATGTACACAAACATATTCTATGTATTGATAGTACCGGAGAAAGGAGAAAGGGAGCGCGACATATGAGATGTTTGGGGGCAAGGAGGGAGGTATGGAAAGGGATTCATGGAGGTTTCTGATTTTTAATGCTTTCAGTCTTGAAGTTTGAATGGAATGGAATTTCTACTGGTGTGATACAGAAATAAAAATAGTGATGAGAAAATTGGTGCCTATTGTATGTTTAATAACTTCCGTGCATTGGTATGTTGGGAAACTAGATGGGCATAACTGTTGATGTTTCAGAATTTATGGTTAAATAGACATGACTGATAACAATGAATTCAGAGTTGTAAAAGATTTTAAGTATGTGCTGCATATTTTTGCTCATTGCAACTTGAATTCTCTAATATTTCCCTAGTGTGTCTAACTTGTGCAAGACATTGCTGACAAGGTACAGGGAAGAAGTCTCCTCACTTGGATTCTAGCCCTTGTTTCCCATTTGTACTCCCTCTACCAGCTGCTCTCTGCCATCTGTCGCAAGTGCTCTACCAGCTGCTGCACAGGCCACCAGCACTCTGCCAAACCTCATAGTTACATGTTGGTCCTCATTTTGTTTTGACATTTCTTTGCCAATTGAAATTGTGGTCATTCTCTTATTCAGATTCTCTTAGCTCATGATAATATTCCGTCTTTGTTTTACTTTTCTGTTACTTCTTAATCTACTCTATGAGTACTTATGCATTTAGTATTTGTTTAATGACACGTGAAAGCTCCAAAGGTGATCTGAAAGTCAATATATTGTCCATTTAATCTATCATTCTCAATATCCAATTGGTGATTGAGTCCTGAGATGATCAATTCCTTTGTGATTTGTGCCTTCTTACTCCCTCTACCTGGCTCACATTAACACTAAGTTTTGTATTCCTTGGCCACTGTGGGACAATCTTTTCTTACTACTTACATCATTTTTGTCTTCCAATCAATCCCTCATGTGGCCAGGAGACACTTGGTTCTAAAATGCAAATGGGATACTGTAAATACTTTCTTTGTTCTTCAGGAACCTCAACCTCTGTATCAACTTTCTTAAAATGGCAAAGAATGCCCTGTATCATTTGACATGTAACAACACTACAATGTTCAGATTCTGTAACATGCTACCATCATGCCAACCATGTTAGATAACTCAAACCTCCCCAAAGGTTACACAGTCTTTTTTTAAAAGATTTATTCATTTTTATTACAAAGTGGGATATACAGAGAGGAGGAGAGACAGAAGAAGATCTTCCATCCAATGATTCACTCCCCAAGTGAGCCGCAATGGCTGGTGCTGTGCCGATCCGAAGCCAGGAGCCAGGAACTTCCTCCAGGTGTCCCACGCGGGTGCAGGGTCCCAAGGCTTTGGGCCATCCTCAACTGCTTTCCCAGGCCACAAGCAGGGAGCTGGATGGGAAGTGGAGCTGCCGGGATTAGAACCGGCGCCCATATGGGATCCCAGGGCTTTCAAGGCGAGGACTTTAGCAACTAGGCCACCGTGCCGGGCCCTACACAGTTTCTTTATCTTCGTAAAAATAACCTGTCTACTACTGAGCTAGCATCTATTGATGCTTCAATAAATTCAAAGATCATTACTGACTCATTTCTTTACTCAGTCAAAATTGATGGCTCATGTTGGATGTGCCTGCTACGACTGTCTGTCCTTCACAAAACTTCCCCTGTCAAGTTGGTTCCCCTCTCATTTCCATTCCTATTGTTTCTGGATATCCATTGAATAGTACTTTTTACTGCTATTCACTGTCATATGACTTCAATTTCTTCCCTCAGTAATTAATGTCCTGTGCACAAAGGCATCATTGTAATAGCTGTGTCATAACCTGCAGTCTCCTTGTTTGTGTTTCCTAGTACAATGCAGACCTATTGATGGTAGAAGCTGTACTTCTGCGTTTTTGTGTTTGCATGTATGATCCATTTGCTAGCATGGTTTTTGCTGCTTTATAATTTTTAAAGGCTTATTTCTTTATTTTTGAAGATTAATTTACTCATTTGAAAGGGTAGAGAGAAGAGGAGATGGGGAGGAGAAGAAAGGAGAGGAAAGGAGAGGAGGGGAGGGGAGAGGAGAGCAAGAGGAGAGGAGAATAGGATTTAATTTGCCATCTGTTGGTTCACTCATAAGGTGACCACAACACGACAGCTGAACCAGGCCAAAGCTAGGAGCCAGGAGTTTCATCTGGGTCTCCCATGTGAGTGACAGGGATCCAAACACAACACTTGGGCTACCTTATACTGATTTCCCCAGGTCATTTGCAAGGAACTGGATTGGTAGTGGAGCAGCTGCAGATGGAATGTGGATGGTGGGATGCTGGCATGGCAGGCAGCTGCTTTACCCACCATGCCATAATGCCAGTCCCAGGTTTTATTTATTTTAAAAATTCTATTTGAAAGGCAGAGTGACATAAACACACACACACACACACACACACACACACACACAGAGAGAGAGAGAGAGAGAGAGAGAGAGAGAGAGAGAGAAAGAGATTATGAATATGAGAATGAGATCTCCTATCCCTTGGATCATTCCCCAGATGCCCACAGCATCCATGGCTGGGCCAAGAATAAGCCCAGAGCCAAGAACTCCACCTCTATCTCCCATGTGGGATGGGATGCAGGGATCCAAGAACTTGAACTATCACCTACTTTCTGGCAGAAGTGCACATTAGCAGGATGCTGGGTCAGGAGTAGAACAGACCTTTGATCTGGGTAGTCAGCCATGGAATGCAAGTGTTCCAAGCTATGTCTAACAGCTGCACCAAATGCCCATTTTATAATATAAAACTTTTGGATTGGAGATGATTTAGAATCAAAAGACTTACTGTATTTGTAATGAATCATTCTAGTTTTTCAAGGCCCACCTGTAAAACAAAACAGATTAATAACTGCTTTGGCTAGTATACAACCTTTTTGGAACTTCAGGTAAGTCAGCTGTGAAAAAACATTTTGTAGTGGGAAGGCATTATTGTTTTAGTTCACCTTGGTTAGAGAGTAGAGTAAACCAGGTAACTTTAAGAATGATTTTATGGAAAGGACATAGCTGTAGTTCTATTCAGGAGTTGGCTAAGTCTTGTTTGGTATTCCGTGTCTATTCAGGCCTTCTCTCTGTCTTCCAGTGTTTGCCACTGGTCGCGTTCTTGTGCTTCCTCTGCAGAGTGTTATGTGCATGTCTGGGATTCTGGGTATGTTTACCAGGTATGCAAATGGAAGGGTGGAAGGAGAATTCATAACCATGTTCTGCCATCCGTGCAAATCCCTGGGTTCTCCTCTCTGTTTCTTTTGAATCTCCTGTTCTTTCATGGTAGCTCTTCTTTATTTTGCAAGTTTAACATTCTTCCCATGTTCAATGTGTGTTTCTTTGTATAGCCTTTGAATATATTTCCCTACCTCATAGCTACTGCTGACTCAAAGGTTTTGTTAACAGCTTATTCAGTGTGACCTTTACATAGCCACATTTGTCTTTGTGTTTTTTTACATGCTTTTCTGTTTCCTTCATGAAAACAGACTAACTATGTTTTCAATTTTGAATTGTAAATAATAATTGTTCAAGCTATGGTCAAGTCATGTCATTGATGTTCTGGGCAACATATCAAATTTCCACCCCAGATTTTGTCTTCTTAATCACAGTGCTGAGTCATATAGTAGCTGACAGTGGCCTTAAACACCAAGGCAGTTACTTGGATGACAAGCTGATAACATGATTGACATATTTAATACATTGATCATATAACCATACTTTACACCAAAGATTGATTGTGAGGATAGAATCTACATATTCTGTGAGCAAATTAATGAGAAAATACTCCAGAAGAAATGCAATTATTGTATACTGTCATGAATTGTTCATGTAAGCAAAATTGAGTCAGTTATATTTTTCAGAGTTCATGCTTGCTGTATGCTTCAGTAGTATTTTCAAGGTTTATAGTTGTATTTCTATTAATAGAATTTCAAAAAATATTTATTTTTTATTAAGAAGGCAGTTTTGCAAAGAGAAGGCAAGACAGATAATTTTCTTCCATCTGCTGGTTGCTTACCGAGTGGTCACAATGGCAGAAGCCAGGAACCAGCAGTTTCTTCTGGGTCTCTAATGGAGGTACAGGGGCTGCTTTCCCAGGCTATTAGCAGTGGAGCAGCCAGGATATGACCTGGCACTTCTATGGGATTCTTGTACAACAGGTGGAGGATTATCCTGATAGGCCACTACACTGACCCCTAGAATTCTTAAGGAGATAAGCGTTTTTTTTTTTTTTTTTTTAACTTGTTTCAAACATTTCGATTTTAACCCACATTTTATGTACAGAAAGGCAGATAACAAAATAAGGTCACCTTGATCAAAGTCATCCAGGCATCTAAAAAGTAAACACCTGTTATGTATACTTTAGCAAATGACAGTTTCGTTTAAATTGGGAGTATAACTCTTGACAGTCCATGTCTCTCATTGAATTGATCTCATTAATATGAATATTTTACAAAGTATATTCTGTGCAAATAAATTGTGGCCACTTGGGGAGTGAATCATTGGATGGGAGATCCTCTTCTCTGTCTCTCCTCCTCTCTGTATATCTGACTTTCCAATATAATTAAAATAAATCTTAATAAAAATGTTGTATACCAAAGTATTTGGTGCTGGGTAGCTTACAATAGTGAAAAATTGGAAGACATCAATGTTTCAAAATTAGAAAAGTGTTAGTTAAGCATCTTACTTTCAGTGCTCAGAACAATGTCTAATATAAACTGTTGTAAAGTATGTTCTTTGTTAAGAACAATTAATTGGATAGTCATTAAAGATAATGCAGTCCTGAAATGTTTGGTATCATTGAGAAGATGATCTAAGGATCATCTTGTGACAAAACAGAACACACCAGCTCTCTCAGAAAAGAATACTATGTATATATTTAAAGATCTGTCTATTTTTTTATTTATCTATTTATTTTTTATTGGAAAGGCAGATTTCCAGAGAGAAGGAGAGACAGAAAGATCTTCCCTCCTCTTCCCTCCCTAAGTGGCCGCCCTGACCGGAGCTGAGCCCATCTGAAGTCAGGAGCCAGGAGCTTCTTCTGGATTTTTCAAGTGTGTGCAGGGTCCCAAGGTTTTGGGCTGTCCTCTACTGCTTTCTGAGGCCTCAAACAGGGAGCTGGGAGGGAAGTGGAGCAGCTGGGATATGAACTGGTGCCCATATGGGATCCTGGTACATTCAAGGCGACGACCTTAGCCACTAGACTACCGTGCTGGACCCAGAATAAAAAATTGAAGTGTATATTTCATGTTAAATAATTACAATCTTCCATTATTTTGTTTTTCCTTTTTAAAAAAATGTTGATGTAACATTTGTTATTGGCCAAAGATGAGTATGTATTTGCAGATTATTTTTTATTCGTCCTTTTAGAGTGCCTGTTCTGTGCCTGGTATGCATCTAGGCCTTCAGGGCCTGTCTTGCGGCACATGTCAAGCTGCCAGCTGCGACTCTACATCTTGTACAGGTGTTTGTGCTTCTGCTCCATTTTCTTGCTAATGTGGCTCAAAGGGGCAAATGGCACATTTACTTGGGCTCCTGCCACCCTCCTGGAAAGCCTCCCAGGCTCCTGTGTTTGGCCTGATCTTGACTTCACTTTTGCAGCCATTCGGAGAGTGACCCAGCAGATGAAGGAGCACTCTGTCTCACTCACTTACTCACTTTACCTTGCAAACAAATAAAGTGCTATTATTTGGAAAATTTAGGTCTTCAGGTCTAGTTTTGTTGTTTTTTAGACTCTTCTTAGTATTACAGAGTAGGAAACATCCCAAGCAGATAAGTTGGCTAAGATCACACGGTTAATTACACAACAGGGATTTGAATGCAATTGATTGCCATTCCAGAGCATAGTTTCTTAACCAGTAATCTATACTGACTCTCTGACTAATCTTGCTTGATTAAGCCAGTCCTCCCCAATTTTTCCCTTCACTGAAGCTACATATTAATTTGATCCTTGCATGAATTACTGGTTATACTCTAATGTCTTTGCATGATTTCAGTTTGTGTTCTTAACTAGACAAAGGTTACTTAAAGCAAAAACAATATTTTATGATCATTTTGTATTTTAATAGTGTCATCATACCTCTAAGTATAATAAATTTTTGAGATTTATAATTACTAATATCTTTAATGAGCCTGTAAGAAACAAGCAAAGTTACAAGTGTGGATGTATGCATGTATAATTTTTATATTGCATAGTGCTGCAGTTGCTAATGTTACTGTAAATGGCAATTTTAACATCTTAAAGAGTTTTAAATTTTATTCAAATCATTTGGTATATACTAAAGGTTTTGATATTTCAATTAATTTTATACAGAAATAAGAAATTTATATTGCCTGACTTAACATATGTTCCTTAATCAGAGAACAGCTCTCTAATCCTATTATTTTTCCTCACACATATTGCATTCAACTCCAGATGCACTATTCACTATTTGATGTTTTAAATCTGTTTCATCCATATTATGCTGTCTCCTCAATCTGAAGTAGACTTTTTTGACCCCTGGAGATTTATTTTATTTATTTGAAAGGCAGAGAGAGAGAGGTTGGGGCTTCTATCTGCTGGTTTACTCTCCAGAGAGCTGCAATGGTCATAGCCAGGCCAGGCCAGGTAAAAATCAGGGGCCTGAAACTCCCACTAGGTATCCCATGTGAGTGGCAGTGGCCCAAGCACTGGGCCATCTTCCACTGCTTTTCCTGGAGCTGGATCAGAAGTGAAGCAGCGGAGACTAATCTCATGCTCAAATGGGATGCCTGTATAATAGGTAATTGTTTAACTTATTGATACCACAATTCCAATCCCAACTGGAATTTCACTATATCCAAAACCATATGTCTTGCAAGGTGTATGAGTTACTTGGTTTCCTTCTTTAAACTCTCTCTGATTATCTCTACTCAGAGTAATCTTTGTGAGTTGTATCATGTACCTGCTATTTCATTTGGAATATATGTGTTAAAAGCACCATGAATATACTCTTATCAAAAGTTTAAGTGTACAGTGTAGTATGTGTTACCCTACATGCATGTTAACCATATGCATGTTGTTGTACAGCAAATTTAGAGATTTTTTTTTTAATTTAGAGAACTTTTAAGAAATCACTCATCACTGAGAGTTTATACTCCAAATAGAATGCCCTATTTCCTTTCTCCCTATTACTTGGCAACCATCATTTTATTTTCTGCTTCTATTAATTTGGTTGCTTCAGATACCTCGTATAAATAAAATCATGCAGTATCTGTCCTTCAGTGATTAGGATATTCCCCTTAAAATAACACCCTCAAATTTCACTCACATTGATGAATATGACCAGGTTTTCTTCATTTTGTTTCAATTTTTTAAAAATTAGAGATTTATTTTAGTTTTATTGGAAAGGCAGGTTTACAGAGAGGAAGAGAGACAGAGAGAAAGATCTTCCATCTGCTGGTTGTTCACACCCCAAGTGACTGCAATGGCTGGAACTAAGCTGATCCAAAGCCAGGAGATAGGAGTTTCTTCTAGATCTCTTGCATGGGTTCAGGGTCCCAAGGCTTTGGGAAGTCCTCGACTGCTTTCCCAGGCCACAAGCAGGGAGCTGGAAGGGAAGTGGAGCAACCAGAATATGAAACGGTGCCCACATGGGACCGTGGTGTGTGCAAAACGAGTACTTATCCCTAGGCTACCGTGCCGGGCCTGGTTTCTTTCATTTTTAAGGTTGATAATGTTCCATGTTATTTATAAATGCTGGTAACATTTAGAATGTTTCCACCTTTGGGTATTTTGAACAATGCCTCAGTATATGTAGTTATGCAAATATTTTTCCAGTTATTGATCTGTTGCTTTGAATAAATATTTGAATTTTCTAGAACATATAATAGTGGAATTTTTATTTTTTTTTTGATGAAAATTTATACTGTTTTCTACTGTGCTTTCGTTAGTTTACCACATCTTAGCTAACAGTTTTATTGCTATATACTTTTCTTTGCATTCCTGGTAAATTGTTTGGGATATGGACATTGAGAAGTAAAATGTATAAGAACGGGATGAGTGTGGCTGGGAGATCATCCATGTCCAATGTTAAGTGCCTTACCTTTGGACTGCCCATGCATTCCACTATAAGTGAATGTTCTGTGCGAATAGATACTGCTCTTTTTTTTTTTTAAAGAATTATTTATTTTATTACAAAGTCAGATATACAGAGAGGAGGAGACACAGAGAGGAAGATCTTCCGTCTGATGATTCACTCCCCAAGTGAGCCACAACAGGCCGGTGCGCGCCAATCTGATGCTGGGAACCAGGAACCTCTTCCGGGTCTCCCACACGGGTGTAGGGTCCCAATACATTGGGCCGTCCTCGACTGCTTTCCCAGGCCACAAGCAGGGAGCTGGATGGGAAGTGGGGCTGCAGGGATTAGAACCGGCGCCCATATGGGATCCCGGGGCATTCAAGGCGAGGACTTTAGCCGCTAGGCCATGCTGCCAGGCCCGGTACTGCTCTTTAAAAGGGAAGAAGTGGAAATGTGGTGTGCTAATTGTACTGTGATGTGTCGCTCATTTTGGTATCATACTTTATCTTTTCTCATGTTGCAATTCTTTTATTTTAGTTGTAGAATCTAAGAGGAGCCCTATCTTCATGCTCATATTCAGTTCTTATTCATGGCAGAATTCTTTGGTGAAGTTTTTGGTTGCTGTTTCTTTGTTTTTACCCCATACAGCAAAACAGCTTGCTTTTCTCTGCTCCTTTGTAACCAATGATTCTGAGTTTATTTCTAGATTAACTCACTAAGAAATGAGATCCTCCACCAATTGTTAGGTCCACAGAATTACCAATTGGAATACTTTCTCCTGAATCAACAGTTACAAGAACCAAGGAAGCTCAGTGAGAGGCCACGGTGTCTGGTTTTTACGTATTAATATGAAGACACAGAGGAAGGCAGAGTAGGAAAGAGGTTCCTCTCATCGCTTTCCCAACTTAATAGAGTACAGTGTGGAGAAAGATGCTCTCATTGGGGAGAAATAGAGAATTAAGTGTATGTCTTACGATAACACCATTACAGTGAAAGCCAGTGCACGCAGAGCCCCACAACTGGTATCTTGCAGACTCCATGGACTGCCAAATCCATGGATGCTCAAGTAACATTTACATATAACCTATATACATTCTCATGTAAACTTTAAATCATCTCTAGATTATCTATAATAACAAATGCAATGTAAACTGTATGGACATAGTTGTTAAATTGCAATACTTAGGAAATAATGACAAGAAATTAAAATATTTGTACAGAAACAACCATCATAAGGCTAAAAGTCAATATATATTGCTTATATATGTATATATATATATACACACACATTTTAAAAGTATATATCACTCATTTAAGAAGTATATATTTGTGCTGAAATAGGGAAAGTAGACTGTATAGGTTAAAATCAGTAATATCATTATTTATTGTAGTTCTTTTCCTAAATCATAATGTCTCAGTGTTTCATGTATATTGGTGTTTTGAATTTCCAAACCATCATGAATTTAAGACAAATATCATAATTTTTCATTAAAATTTTTCCAATCTAGTTTAAAATCTAAAAGGGATAAAGACAAACTATATTCATTTTTTCTCTCAAGCGTGTAGCAATATATGTAATATTCATTACACATTTAATTGTTTGCCAAATTTGAATATAGTAGAATTATATGATAGATGAGGTGACATTAATTGGTAAGGGGCAAATGCAAATTAGGTGAATTGAAAAAAGGGAAAGGTAGTTATATCAGCCAATATTTAATGTGAGTAAATAAAGTAGGAAAGCTGCTTAAAATGAGTTCACTTTTTGTGGGTGTGGATTATGTGAAATTTGATGAAATTGGGAAAAACCCTGCCTGGATAAAGGTCTTAAAAGTTAATTTTTGTTTTCTGTGACTAATGCTTTTAGAGATTACTCTTTAAAATATTGTATCATGTTACACTGTTAAAAAAAATCTGTGCATTTAAATAAGTTGATAAGTATTTAGCATGTTGGTGGATTAAGAACACAATTTTTAATTCTGGAGGCCAGAAGTTCTTCATTGACATGTTGATCATTCAGTAGCATGTTGTTTAATTTCATATTGTTGTAAATTTTCTATTTTTCTTCCTGTTGATTTTGTTCTATGGCTTTTCATTTAAGGGGATGTATAGTAAGCGTGTAGTATAGACTGTCATGTACAGATGTGAAGATACGATGCACTATGCATCTCTACTTTCAAATCAAAGATGGACTCCCAATGAAACTGTTGGAAATATCTTGATGGTTGGATGCTGGACTCTGCTATTGTCCATGCCTACCATGTCAGCATACACTTAAACAGCAGATTAATGAATTTATGACTGATTGCAAAGGATCATACTATTGTAATTTCATGTGGAAATTAGTAAGGGGATGCAGATATGGGAAGGACAGAAGGGAAATTCCAGAGACTATGGAACTGTATCATGGAATAACTAAATAAATTAATCAGTTTAAATAAATACGTAAAGAAATAAAAATTTGGGAGGGCCTTCTTCCTGTGGAGACTGAAGAGAAAATTTATTTTCTTGACCTTTTTTGGTTTGCTTACCTCATGCATTCTTCTTTTTGCACCTTTAAAAGTGGTATTTTATTCAGAAACTGCAGAACAATTTTTCCATTTCAAATTCCCTAATTTGTCCATAATTATGAAGTTCCTAGTGCCCCATAAAATAGTACATTCACACATTCCAGATCTGAGGGCACGGACATCAT
Source organism: Ochotona princeps (assembly GCF_030435755.1). Classification (NCBI taxonomy): domain Eukaryota; kingdom Metazoa; phylum Chordata; class Mammalia; order Lagomorpha; family Ochotonidae; genus Ochotona; species Ochotona princeps. Next base: position 73,327,252 of record NC_080838.1, read on the forward strand.
CTCATCCATCACTCTGTCCACCACATGCCTGTTGTATAATCACAGCATGTTGAGAATATGAGATCTTTTTCAGTATTCAAGTTTTCCTTTTTTTTTGAAATTCTTGTGCAACAAGGATTCTTGTGCATCACAAAATGAAAAAACTGCTTACTAAATTATGATATGAGATTTTCAGCTAACTTTATAAGCATTAGTTTCTTCTTACTAAATTATGATATGACATTTTCAGCTAACTTTATAAGCATTACATGCTGCTTCTAGATTTAGATGTATGCTTTTTACCTTCTAAAGCATATAAATAAAAAATAGTGTGATGAATGTCTTAAGGTATTCTTAATAATTCACATTCAGTATGGTTTTTCCTTATAGCATTGTCATTTTTATAGTCTACAGTGTTGGTAATGCAACACTTAAAACAATGAAAATAAAACGAAACAAAAAAATATCAGTGAAAAAACTAAGCGCTTTGAGTTTGAAATTGTATGGTTAGCCCACATTCCACTTGTAGTATTGGAGTGTCTCTGAATTGCTACTGCCTGACCTTACACCTCAGCAACTTGAATTACGGTTTCTTGGATTTCCTTCCAAGATCCTGACATTCATTCTGTAAGTTTTGATGCTGACACTTCTTTGATTTAGGTATGTACCGGCAGTGACATAGTTTATGAAATCTTTGATGCAGTTGCAACATTTCAGAGGTCTTAAAATTTGGAAAAGAGTCCTCAAATATTGTAACGTTTCATTAACACTCTTGGTGCAGCAGTCATTTTGGATGGTGACAGAAAAAAGTACTGGCGTCGTCTTCTTGGACGACTTCTTAGTGTTTTTTGTCAGTTGTGATATAATGTCATGAAAGTAATGTGAATTTGCTAGAAATGCTGTGAATATAATGTTAGTTCTTTAGCAATGTAAAGACGTTCAAGTACAGTTGTAGAGGTTGGAGGATGGATGAATTTACTATACTTTGGGGCTATTCAGGGTAAATATTATGGAGAGAGCAAGGAGTAAGTCAGTTAAGATAATTTGGAGAGGAATTATCATACTGGCAGCCTGCATAATTCCAGCAAGATGAGAAGGTGAATGCAACCTAAGTAGGTGATTGATAGAAAAAAAGAACAAAAGTCTACATTGTGAAGGTATAACTTTGCTACTGGAAATGCAGGAAAGGAAAGGCAATGTTGTAGCAGTTAAGGAAGAAAAAAATATTATTGGAGATGGAAGAAATTAAAGCAAGAGACCAAGGTATTGGAATAATGTTTTTGTATGAGAGGACGTGCTTCTCTACTTGTCTTATCCCAGATGAGATTCTGATATTTTTTCACCAGCCGGAATACTATCCCCAATTTGTCACACCTTCTTAAATCTAGAAACTGCTTTGGTCTCATCCTGGACATCGTGTATTTCCTGCTTACAGATTGGAGTTTGGCTGTGCTTATAATGTCCTTGGGTCAATAGCGTGATGCAGGAGAGACACATTGTCAGTTTTAAACCCGAAGTTCAAGAGACATTCTCCACCGTGCACGCTGTGTTTCTGCCATGACCAGAACAACATTGTTTGGTTTGTGTTGCCCATTCACATTGATCAGAGTCAACTAAGCCACATCAGGCCTATGGGAAGAAGGAGATGCTCTTTGATCATCAAAGGCTGAAGCTTCCCTGGCGGGTCTACCTGCGGATCACGAGGCTCATACAGATGGTGAGATCAGGCAGCTGAGATCAGGCACTTCTTTGTTATGTACTGATACCTTACCGGAATAATGTCAAGCATCAGGATATTACATTTAGGAGTTTTCTTAAGAGAATCCCTCAAGTTACAGGATAGTTTTTCTTTAAATTCCCTGTCATTACTTAGTGTTTTAACCTGTTAATTGCATCCTAAGGAAAATTAAAATGTGGATTGAGAAAAAGCTAGATCATGTTCTATAGTAAGTGTCCTGAATGTAACACCAACATCTACATTTCATGTTAAAATGGTAATTATACTTTGTACTGAGAATTATTATTTTTGAGTTTATGATTTATACATTTGTAGCTATATATTGCATGTTTGTGGATCTCAACATTGGAATAAATGAGTTATTACTTAGGAGTGACAGAGGCATGTGACAAATTTTCTGAAAAAAAGAGTTAATATTTTGGAATTATTTGTTCTACATATAATGTTAAAAGACTTACATGCCTCACCTCATTGAAGCGCTATCGCAAATAAACTTTAGAGAAGTTAAGGACACCAGATGCTCTTTATTAACAATCCACTCGTGTTCCATTACAAAAGTCCTCCCACTTTAATGTTGGGGTGTTCCTGTAAGTACTAAATGCTGTTAAGTGGTGGTGGTGATGACAATGATTGAATGCTTTACACTTGTCAAACCCTGTTCTATGTGCCAAATGTGATTTGTGACATTTAGTTTCACATAAATCCTTTAAGATAAAGTGTATTGTTTTCTTCATTTTATAGCAGATGAAAACAATACACAGAGCTAAGAGTGTTAACGTAGAGACAGAGTTCCAAAACAAAGTGGTTTGGTTCCAGAGTCTGAGCCCTTTGCCACCAAAGTTTGCTGTAGAGCTGCCCCGCAGTTAAGAGCATCAATCAGAATTCAAATCTCAGCTCTTGACTAACTGTGCAACTTGGAGCAACTGACTTAACCATACTAAACATGATTTTTCTTTGTAAGATGGACATAGCGAAGTATACCTAGCTTTTGTCTTCCAACTATTGTCTTTTACTTGTCTGAAATATAATCTTACCAGAGATTTCAAACTCTGTCTTCCACTAAATGTGAGGCTAATAATTAAATTGCTTAGGTGATCTCTTTTTGTGCTTTTCTCGCTGGGATGCTGATTTAATCATCTTCTGCATGCAGTGTCCTGCTGGCAGGTTTCCCACGTGTGCTTGGAAGGGGCAGGTTATATGCTAACGGCTATTCTTTGCGTAATGGGGGCATGGGGACATTATTTCTCACAGTAGAGCTCATTACTCAGGTTATTGGCTTCTGTTTGTACCCAGTTGTTGCCCATCTGAAATGATTATGTAAAGGCTGAATCAGATGTATGCAATCTCGCATTTGTGCCACTGCAGGGGATTTGAGGGCTTTGTTTTATTTCCTGTTCTGACAAGTATCTTTCACTTTCCACTATCCCTCTGATTCAGTCGTACGGTTGAGTAGACCTTTGCCAAGAGCAGATTTAGCATTTGTGATGTTGGTGATTCCTAAGAAACCCTGTGGTACTTGGAGTTGTGTTGAACCCCGAATTTGAATCCTGTCTGTGAGATCACTGTGAGGGGGGAAATATGAGGCTCTGAGTGAGCCTTGTCGGTCACTCCAGGTGTCAGTATCACTGACGTTTATCTCAACTTGTCAGGTACACAGAAACCCTTATTAGAGGTCTGAAGGGGGTTTCACATGCATCATTACATTCAACAGTTTTTTGTGAGGAAATGATATGCGGTAGTGACATTTGTTCATGTGAGAATTTCAAAGGTCTTTTGATACATCTCTTGAGAATGTTACAAATCTATGGCATGTGTTACATAAAACAGACTGCAGTCTTGCCTTCCTGTATTGAGGATGATCTTAAATGATACTGGTTTTCCAATCAGCCTTTGGGAAACCAGTATGTTGGCAAGCCCAGTTAAGACTGTTTTTCTGCCCAGGCATTAAATTGCGGATCAGATGGTTAGAGCAGCTCAATTCAACAGTATTCAGATGCTTTTCTTTAAAATCTGCAAGGTGTTTTACATCTTAAAATGCTAGAAGCTAAGAAATTAGCTGAAATTAAGAAAAATGATATGAATCAGTTTGAGGTAATTTGTGTGATGGACAGATAGAAGCTAAAGAATTCTTGTCCAGCACTGACTTGGTGCTGGGTATTGTGTGCTTGACTATGTTTTCTGTAATCTCAATGAGCACTTTGTTTTCTAAACAACAACCACCTTAATTTATTTTACTGTAATAGGAACAAATAGTTGATGTTTTTAGCTGCTCAGTAAACAGGATTGTGACCCATAGGCACAGAACTTTAAAGCATAACTCTAGAACAGGCATGTATTTTGTGTAATTGAAAATTTATACCCTGCAAACCACTCTTTTTTTTCTTAAGAGCACTCTGAAGAAAAGTTAAAATGGCTTGGGAATAAAGATTGCAGTGAGTTAGTTAAGCATGATTAACTAAGAAATGTTAACACTTCCAGGAGCCTCTAAATTTCAACGTAGAACTTTAGTTAAAACTACATCTTATTCATGACTTCATTTCTAAGTTCTAGAACCAGACTAGTGGTAAACATATAGTCATTTAGTTAATTAAAAAAAAGGATTTAGTTACTTGTTTGAAAGGTAGAGTGACAGTAAAGATAGGGGGATGTATCTTAGGTCAACTAAAGCAGGAGCACCACCCAGACGACAGCAGAGGTGAGGACCTGGAAATCCACTGACGGCGCGGGCTTCTCTGCAGAACATCTCCGCTGGCAGCAAAGAACTCACACACTGGGAAGGGAGAGAATTAACACCCAGCAGCGCTGGGCAGATCCATAGCCTCTGCTTCCTGCAGCCAAGGAGCTAAAGAGTGTTGCAGGAAAACAGGAGCCAGGAATAACAAACACCACCTTCCAACCGTGACGCAGAGCAGCTGTGGCTGTGTACGAAATGTCTCTGGCAAGTGTGATGCCACGCAAGTGTGAAAGGAACAGAAGAAGGTCTGTGCTCACGTGTCTGAGATGCCATGACTGAGTGCAATAAGCTAGGCATTGGAACCAGCACGGATTCAGTGTCTCAAATCTCGGCGTTTGACATCAGGCCCTGGAAAAGGTTCTCTTCTGACCTAAAGTAGCTCTGCCTTTACCCTGTTCTCTCATGAGGGCAGAAGCAGAGGGAGAGGATGAGGAGAGATGAAGAGGCCGACAGAGAAAGAGAGGAGAAAGAAAAAGAAGAAAACATTGGATTTCCCTAAGGGAATTAACCTCATCGGAGGAACTCCTCCCTCACAACCTCATGGAAACCTCATCATTACTCAATGGTCCTTTGTCCAAATGCACCACTAATGGGTAATCGGCTCTCTGCACAAAAAGTAGAAACAAAACACCCTTTCTCCCTTCCATGTACCCATCTCTTTAGGTCTTCCCAAAAATACATCAAATGTTTGATGCGGATTTTATCATCAAGGATATGTTGATATCAACTATTCAAGTTTGAAGGCCACATTCACCAGGGGTATGGGGTGTATGAGTTTCCTCAGACCCCTGTAAAAAAGTGGCTTAAACAACAGAACACTTCTCACTGTGTTGGAGGCTGCAAGTTCCACAGCAAAGTCCTGTCAGGGTTAGTTTCTGGTGAGACCTCTCTTCTTGGCTTATAGATGGCTGCCTTCTCCATATGGTTTCATCTGGCCACTGCGCTGTGTAGCAGGTGACCAGTGAGAAATTTCTCGTGTTGTCTCCTCTTCTCCTATAGCCTGAAAAATCAGGACCCTGCCCTTTTGACCTCATTTAACCTTGATCCTTTCCTAAAGGCTCTGTCTCCAAGCACATACATAATTACCCTCAACATATCCATTTAATGCAATAATTCAGCATGTGAAGCTGGAAAGGCCCATGATTTAGAGCATAAGAAAAATTGTAAAAGGCAGCAAGAGGATATGCCAGGTAGTTTTTTTATTCCTTGTATTTCCCATTGCTTCTTAGTAATGTGTATATCCATTAACTACTGCCACAATGCTGCTTTAAAACCTCCTCTGCACACTTTACCTTAAAACAACAAGCCTTTATTCTCACAGATCTGTGAGAGGTTAATTTGCTGGAGTTGGCTCTCATACTGTCCTGGATGGTGTCTTAGACCTGGTCAAGATGGATCATCAGCTCTGTTCCATTGCATCCTCCCTCTGGAACCAGTGAGGAGTGGCCTGTCTTGTGTCAACAGCAGCAACTTCAAGAATTCCATAGTGGCCCTCAAGGAGCTTTGACTGTGTCAGCTCTGCTAACATCCTGCAAGCCAAAGAAGCTTTTTGGCTACCCCAGCAATAAGTTAAGGAAATTGTCCTGTAGCCACAGAAGCAGGGGAAAGAGTAAATATTTTTAATTATTTCAATCTGTAATTTTATTAATAAATGTAACCCATATTCAAATATTGACACACAAGACCCTGGTACAGACTTTGGGGTAGAAAATGACTAAGCAGTGGCTGGTATTGGGGCATTCTATGTTGAGCCACTGCCTATTATCTTGGCATCCTATTATGAGCAAAGGTTTGCATCCCATCTGCTTCACTTCTGATGCAGCTCCCTGGTAATGAATCTGAGAACTTAGTGGAAGATGGTACTTGGGCCCTTGCCATACTGGGGCCGAGAACTGGATATAATTCTGGCCTACTGGTTTGGCTATTTGGGAAGCAAATCAGCTGGTTGGATCAGAATGAATGGACAGAATTAATCTTCTGAGGACATCTCTCCAGTTACTCATTTCTAAAACATCCCCTTGTTTTCACATTTGTATGCTAAATATGTTAAAACTTGGGCTTACATTGAAGCTGGCCTTATTCTACCAGGAAATCTCACCTGAAAAATTTTACATATTTATGTCTCATAGTATATATGCTTTTGAAATACCTTTTAAAAAAGTAACGATTTTTGTATCTTAAGTTCCTTATTTTGTGGCATATGTTTAAGATTCTTATATTCTGGGGCCCATATTGTGGCACAGCCTCTTTAGCCATTGCCTGTGATGCTGGCGTCTCAGATGGGTGCTGGCTCATGTCCCAGCTGCTCCACTTCCAATCCATCTCTCTGCCAAAGCACCTGAGAACAAAGCAGAGGACAGACCACATGATTATGTCACTGAAATGAGAGACCAAGATGAACCTCCTGGCACTGATGTTATGGACATTTGGGGCATAATCCAGTGGGTGGAAGATCTCTCTCCCTCTCTTTTTTTTAAAGAAAAAAAAATTAAAAGAAATCTCTTATAAAAAAAAAAGGCTTTCACCAATCACCTATACTTGTATTTTTAATATTGTTCTTACTTAAATAGCATAAGATCTTAGTTATTTATTCGTTTGTTTAAATAGTGAGAGTAGTCCTTTACTGCGTGTCCCGAGACAGTATAGTAGACGAGGAAATAAATTAGTTTCTGAAAGTAAGTTCTGAAAACTGCGATAACAGGAATGATGTTTACTAACAATGCATTTTCTTTATATGTCCTTTGGTGTCTCCAGAGTACTTTTAAGCCTATATTCTTCTATCTTTTTATTAGCCTTCCAACCTGTGTGCAGAAAGCAGGCCTCCATTTTTTGAAGAATGAGATAAAGGCACAGTCAGCAGAATGATTATTAAGATTGTTGTGAAGAGCCCCTAACTCCTCATCTGGGATATTTTATTCCTGTCGTCAAGCAGTAGATTGACACATGACTTAATTTGGCTTAATATAAAAGCACCTCATTTTCTGTAGGTGCAAACTACACTTTCATCTCGGGAGAGGTCCTTATCCCTACCGTGGTGGAGTGGAAGGTGTCCTGGATCAGAAATCAGGAGTGAGAAGTCCTCTCCTGCTTCTCTCCCTAATTAGCTTGTTCTTGACAAAAACAACTTCATTATTTGGTCTCCAGGACAATAGGTTTAATCCTCTAGATTACATTAGCATTTTCTGTAATCACTGTTTAGCAGAACCACTTGGTTCTGGAAAAGAAAATCTCGAGTCGCAGAAGCTTCATGAAATATTGCAGTCTGCATCATCCCCTTTGAAGTTTACATCAGGCTTCCGGGTGCAAAAGGACTCGTAGGAATTCTGAAGGATAGAAGCTAAGCAGAAGAGAAAAGGAAAAGAAAGTTTCTGAAGTATATTTAACCAGAGGATTCACAGGTTTATTTAGCTGTGGAAATCTTCTACAAAAACTGACCCAGCAATTGCAATGACCAGCATGTGCATAAGTTGATTGGGGTGAAGGATGACTGTGCCAGACCCTGTATTAGCAAGTACACACAAGAATCAGGTCTGGGATCATCTCAGATGGAGTTTCTTTGGAGATTCCCTCCAACTGAACTGCTGATCTCAGAACCCCAACCATGAAGAGACTATGTCAGCCAGTGGATTCTGAATAGGTTTCATCGCCTCTTGGAATGGCGAGATTGGCAGCAATTCAGAACTGTTGAACTATCAAAACTGCTTGAGCAGGACCCTCAGAGCATGCCTCACGTTGGGGATCTGGGATGGGTGGGAGGCTGGGTGGGACTTTTCCCTTTGTTTCTCCCCTGACCCCAGATACAGGGGAAAAAAATAATATTAGTGTGGAAACAATGGCATTACCCACTTTCACCCTGTGGCCCTTAACCCTTTGTACCCTAATCAACTAAGTAAGATTATTTAAAAATAATTTAAAAAAGAAAAAAAACCAAGAAAAACACATTGAGAACTAACTGTGGCATATGGCACCCTGAATACCTTCTGGTTCTGAAGGTCTACAGGTTTTTTGTTTGTTTGTTTTATCTAATAAGCTAGCTTATTGTATTCTAACTTATTTAGTGCGAAATATTTACATTAATTTCCAAAAAAGTTTTCATGCTTTATAGAACATACATTTAATTATATTAAAGAATAGCCCAAATTATATTGAATTCTAACATTTTTGAGATTGTCAGAATAATTTGTTTCTGTGTGGAGGGACGTGCCCTTAGCCTAGCTTCAGGCCAGTACATGAACCATTTTCTCTTGACCTGTCATAAAGTCCTTTCTTGTTTTTCTTTTTGCTATTCAAATTTGAGGAAACTGAAGGGCTTCAATCAGTTGGCACATTGTAAAATACTGTTGCCCTAGAGCAAATCACAGGTTCTTCTCATGGTTTTCCAGTGACTGAAGAAAGAATCTTTTCATGTGGGCAAGTACTTATAGTTGAACCTTATGTGAAAGCCAATAAAAATTGCTCTTTTCCCTCTTCAAGTAGGAGTGATTGACACCACCTCAGGAAGACAGGGAGGACAAGAGAGAGGGAGGGAAAGAAAGAAGGAAGAAGGAAGGGAGGGAGAGAGAGGGAACAAAGGGGAGGGAAGGAGGAGGCATTTTGTCTAAGCAACTAATCCTTCAGAGATTTCCAACTGGGAGATTTCACTTGTGGAGGAGAACTGTAATTTCTGGAATCAAATCTTGGTTTGCCAATTAAATTGTTGCCAATGGAAAGAAAATCATTTTGAGGCTTAGGCAAGAAAATGAAAAATTAAAATAATCTATTGATTTGTATTTTTTAAAGATTTATTTATTGTTATTGGAAAGGTACATTTACAGAGAGAAAGAGAAACAGGAAGATCTTCCATCCACTGGGTCACTCCCCAAGTGGCCAGAGCCACTGGAACTGAGCTGATCTGAAGCCAGGAGCCAGGAGCGTCCTCCAAGTCTCCCTTGAGGAGGCAGGGTCCCAAGGTCCTAGGCCATCCTCTACGGTTTTTTGAGGCCACAAGCAGGGATCTGGTTGGGAAGTGGAGTAGACAGGACATGAACTGGTGCCCACATGGAATCCTGGCGCATAAAGGTGAGGACTTCAGCCACTAGGATATAGCACTATGTTCCTGATTTGAATTTTTTTTTTAAGATTTCTTAAAAATTTTTATTGTAAAGTTAGATTATATTGAGAGAGAGAAAGATCTGATGACCACTGCTTCTGTAATGGCTGAAGCTGAGCTGATCCGATGCCGGGAACCAGGAACTTCCTCCAGTTCCCCCATGCAGGTGCAGGGTGCCAAGGCTTTGGACTATCCTCTGCTGCTTACCAAGGCTACAAGCAGGGAGCTGGATGGGAAATAGGGCAGCTGGTACATGAACTGGAGCCTGCATGGGTTCCTGGCTCTTGCAAGGTGAAAATTTAGCCATTGAACCATCGCACTGGGCCCCTGATTTATATTCTTATAAGTTATGTGCTTTTGGCAACTTAAAAAATTCTAATATGCTATCTTTAAAATGGTGAGATCTAGTGCAAAAAACAAAGCATTTTATTATAAATTTATGGCATCTTACAAACTTCAGATAATTGTGGCATTGAGAAAAACCAGAATACTTTGAATATTTGCTTGAAGTTGGGTCCTATGTTAACAGAAAGACACATGAGGCTACATACTACCAACATAATCATAGAGCAAACTTGAAAAGGAATCTTAGCTGCTCACTGCTTTTGTGTCTCAGGGTCAAGCTGAAAATTCACAAATCTCTTTAATAGGGAAAAAATTTTATATTTTAAGCAGCATTTGGATCAGACATTTGTTTTCTGATAATTTCTAGAACAAAAATTTGGTGTTTAACCAGCTGGAGGTATTGCTCATGATTTAGCTGATGGATTAAACAAACTCAAGTTATCTGGAAGGAAATTAGTGCCTGTCTGGTTATCTGTTTCCTATACAGGGAGGTCTCAGACACCAAAAATGTCATTTACTGGAGAGTATGTTTCCAAGGAAACACTGCCCTGTCATTATATAAAACATTGAACAGGCTTCAGACAAACCTGAATGTTCCTAGGAAAGAGATGGTGACAAATAGTGTTCCTTCTTTTTTTTTTTATTTTCAATCTTTTAAGAATTCTAATTTTCCACATATTTCTGAACTTATCAATATTTTTAAGTTTGTCACTTATATTTCAGCATGATGCATTTGTGTTTCTAAATCTGTAGCATTTAGAAAGATAACCTCACTTACAGACTGGAGGTGATGAGGGAAGCATCTAGAAGATCTGATTTGGCTGGCACATTGTGCATTGTGTTGTCTACCAAATGCATCGCCTGGTACTCACTGTGGCTTGGATTCTCTGAGTTGAACGTTCATGAAGATTCCCTACATTTAGAAGACCATTAAGATATAAAATTAAATAATACCAACAGGTTTATGAGTAATACAATGATTAGTTACACTTTATTGATTGAAAATTATTTCCCAGGCAATATGTTGCCTTTCAGACCTACTCTCCTTACTGCGTCTTTAGGGTACAGTTATCATGATTGTACCTGCTTTATTGTCAAGAAAACTGGCAGTTTTAAACAATTTAGACACCTGCCAGGCAAAGGCTGTTGCTATCTCCACGGAGCTTATTTTCTGAGAATAAAGGTAGATAAGTCTTACAGAGATTATTGTGCTCACTTGTTCCTCAAATTTACTTGTAAATTTACAAAGGTGCTTTCTAGGGTCCTGAAGCAGTAATGCATGGCAGTAGAGGGCATTTGGAAATGATACGAGTTCTTATATAGTATTCAGTGCCATCCTAGCTAAGAATTTTCCTAATGTGTGAAATGGGAGAATAAAAGAAGCTTCTATAAAAACTGGAACAGAAAATGTCATCTTTAGCATTTTCCCATCTTGACAGAAGTAGCCAGTGGTTTATATCTGCAATCCAGCAAATGTTTTCACTCTTATTTTTTCTGAATCAACTCTCTCTGTTCTGCCTACATTCATAATCAACCAAAATTTCATCTTTGGAAGCTTTTAGGATAATACTTCTACCCTGAAAGTTTGAAACATCATGGCCATGTGGCTTGGTGGCAGTTACTTTTGTTGGTTCTGGTGATAATTACTCTGGTAATGCCTAATTTCATTGTGGAATTTTACTGTAAAATGATGTTCTCACTCCATTTTCTTTGTACCCCTTTTCCTGGTTCTTCTGTTTGTCAGCATTCAGACTGCCTAGATTGTTTATTAGCTCTTCTTTAATCAGCATCCTTTATTTATCCTTTTGAAGGATTTCCCAACTTTGTTTCCAAAACTTCAGTGGAAAGAATTTCAGATTTCTCTAAATACAAGTCTATTTTTTCTTTTGTGTTAAAAAAATAGTAACTTGTTCCCTTTTCCAAGGATAATATCTTCCTCTATCTCATTCCTCTACATATTGTACCAAAGTGGAGTCTTACAGATGATTAAGGCAGGGAAGAAAATTGGGAGAATTAATGTTGATTTAAACTGACTTTCCAAAGTTAATAGTTTCAGTCTTGCTATGATTCCCACATTTTGAACTATCTGGTATTCTCAATTTCTGAATCTGTTTTAGGTTTTGTTGAATAAATTTGGTATACTCTCCTATGGGGTTTCAGCTTTTTCTTTTGCGGTTTCAGGTTTCCCCTGTTTTAATAATTAGTTATCTTGTCATCTACCTGGTTTTCCTCTTCCCAAAGCAAGTTGACATCTTTTGGCTGTTGTGCACCTGCTTGTGCATGTGAGTCCTTATGGAGTAAGTTTCTATTTCCGTTTCCCTCTCTCTCTCTCATTCTCTGTCCCATCCTTTCTATCCCTCTCATTCTTTGTCTGGTTCTTCCCTTCTCTCCCTTCTTTCCTGACATCTTAGAAGGAGCAGAATGATGTATGCTGTTAAAATACACCAACACACTCCTTCGCTTTTTGTTTGCAAAAACTCACAAAAGCCCAATTCCATTAGAATATGTAGTGCTAATCACAAAGAGGTGACAGATGTAATTAATTTGGGTTGATTCTTACTGTTTTGACAATATCATGAAAGGGAAAAAACTAGTATCCATTTATTTCATAAAACATATTAATGGAAAAATGTTGAAGGTTAGTTTGAAAGACTGAGCACTTATACTAAACTACTTAGATTTTTGGCGAAGGTTTGATTGCACTGAAAATGAATTTGACTAGACTGGGTACAAAATTTGTCCTGACATTTCCAAGTTGTTCATGCTCAGGAATGTGGGTTATTCAGATAAGCCTCAGGAGAGGTTACAGGAGATTAACACATTTGCGCCACCTAGTTTGCAAACTGTCTCTGGATTTAAAATAATCTTGGATAGCCACCATGCCAGCTAGTTAAGCTGCCATTGTCTTGATTCCTAAACTGTGAAGCATTCTGTGGTAGGAGATTCCAATTTGACCCCTTGAGCTAGTTTAAGGGGTTGTTTTGGAAATGTAGCTAAAAGCGCACAGTGTTGCTGCGGGCTGCTGGGATGCCACACTGTGGTGCAGTACTCAGTTGGAAATGATTGTGTAGACTGTGCACTCAGTGCAAGTGAGTGGAGTCTAGAGCAGGTGGTGGCACCTGTCACTGCAGACATGCCCATCAAACTTGTGTACATCTTATGAAGCACTGTGCAGCTGAACTCTTGGGCATCTAGGTGGAAAAGTAATTCATAAGAGTGGATTTGGAGGAATGAAAATATGTTCCCACTCTTTGGAATTGTCCCTTGATGTGACTGTTCTCTTCCTAGTTCAGGTGGAAACTGGCCAGGTGAACTTCCCTGTGTTTACCAAGAAATGAGGAGGCTTTGTTAATGTAGGGATGTTTCTACACCACTATGCATGTAGTGTTTCTATTACAACTGGAGAGAACAATATGGAAGTAAATGAGGAATGTGTCAATCATTTGTAACTTGTTATAATGACAAATGGGAGTTTCCCTTCATCAAAGTCAGAATTGAACTGAAGATTTTTTTTTTGAGGTAAACTGATTTGTTTATGTTACAGGTGTATATTATAATTTCATTCCATTCTTTGGATCTAGCTTCCTACAATAGAAACTAGATTGAAGAACATTTACAATAAGACTTATCAAAAGAACATTAGTATACTTTCACTTCATCTATACAATAATCTTGCATCATAATGCTAATTAGGGTATTTTAATGAGGTTATACGTCATAAACTTTTGTGGATTTAGTAAAGTATTTTTAATATGAAACTGTGCAAATCTTACTTTACTTTTTGCCCACTGGACTTCAGATAGCACATGTGTCAACATCAAAAGTCTTCAGATATCAGTAAGTAAAGCTAAGAAAAATTAAATTTTTTTGTGGATATGTAACTCATCCCCATTTAATAGGTATAACCTGCTTCAAAATCGTAGTGTATGGTTTTTAAAAAGAAATACCCACTTGCCATTTTGTTTAATCCTTAAAAAATCTTGTCTGATTGATTTCAATTTAGGAATACTAAAAATCCCCACACACAGTTTATGCTAACAAAGCTACAAATAGAAAACCAAGTGTTTCATAGACGAGGCATTCAAAACACATATCAGTTGTATTTGCATTTTTAAAATTCCTTGGTAATACTTTTCTCTGAAATTTGCTTATTTTATAGCTAACTACATGAGGCATATTGGATCATCTTTCTGTACTGGTCCTAACTCGAAGTACTTTCTTTGTAATTTTGTGGCCATTATCATGAAAAGCATTATCATGGACCATTTTCATACCCCATGAAAAGCATGGGGTAGCTTTTCATCCACTTACATCATTTTTGGACCTAGGCATCAGGTTCACCTTCTGGGTACGATCCAGCCACCATATCCAGATGGAAAGGGTGGTCACGGCTGGGCAGCATCATTCATTGCAACGACAAATGGCCTCCATATGGTTTAAGGGAATCTCCAGCCAAAGCCTTTGTTGAAAGTGCTATTGTTTATTTTCCTCCGGGGCACAAAATCAATGTGCTTTTTTCTCCATTTCAGAACTGCTGTTAAAATGTCATGACATATGTGTTTAAAATGTAAAATCCATAAAAAAGAAAAAATGCACTTAATATTGGCAGTATTTTATTTTTACCCTTTCTTCATGGGACAAAAAGTTGTCTGACTCCTTTTCATTACCAAATGCATGTGTCATTTGTTTCCTGATGTATATGGAAAATGCCTTTCTGTTACAGTGTGGAGGGTAGGAGGTGATTGTGCAAGCAGGCAGTCTTGTTTTTAAATTCAGAAAGTTCATTTCTGGGCCCGGTGGCGTGGTCTACAGGCTAAAGTCCTCACCTTGAAAGCCCCGGGATCCCATATGGGCGCCAGTTTTAATCCTGGCAGCCCCACTTCCCATCCAGCTCCCTGCTTGTGGCCTGGGAAAGCAGTCGAGGACGGCCCAAGGATTTGGGACACTGCACCCGTGTGGGAGACCTGGAAGAGGTTCCAGGTTCCCGGCATCGGATTGGCGCAGCATTGGCCCGTTGCGGCTCCCTTGGGGAGTGAATCATCGGATGGAAGATCTTCCTCTCTGTCTCTCCTCCTCTGTGTATATCTGGCTGTAATAAAATGAATAAATCTAAAAAAAAAAAAACCATAAAAAAAAAAATAGAAAGTTCATTTCTCTCTATCTTCTATGAAAAACTGATCCATTTTATAGCTTGTCATTTGCTGTGTTGCTATCTAGGTGCTTGCAGGTAACTGTGTAAAAGGAAACCAGAAGCTACATTATTGCCATAATACATTTATATATAAAATATAGAAGTATAGAGGAAGGCATCTGAAAAACAGACATTTTGCCTGTGGTTAATTTGGAAGTCCATTGAGGGAAAAGCCTAGGTTTATTAAAACCTACATATTGCAGGGTCCATGTTCAGAGTGTAGTAGTTTTCTTTCAATTGAAAAAAAAATCCAGAATACTTGGACAAAACCATTAGTTACTGATGATCTTTAGCTGGTTTTAGAAGGACTTGGTATTCAGGTACTGATATTGATTTTGTTTCAATGCTTATTTTAAAGTTTTATCTACTTGAGAGGGAGTATGAGAGTGTGATGTGAAAAGCAGAGATGGGGTCGGCATTATAGCTTAGCAGGCTAATCCTCTGACTTGCAGCACTGGCATCCCCTATGGACCAGTTCATGTGCCAGCTGCTCCACTTTCCATCTAGCTCCCTGCTTATGGCTTGGAAAAGCATCAAAGGATGGCACAAGGCCTTGAAATGCCAATCAATAGGGGCGACCTGGATAAGCTCCTGGTTCCTGGCTTCAAATCAGCTAAGTTCTGGCCATTGTGGCCATTTAGGGAGTGACTCAGGAAATGTAAGACCTTTTCTCTCCGTCTATTTCTCTGTGGAATCTGCCTTTCAAATAAAAATGAGTAATCCTTTTTTAAAAAAAACAAGCAAGAAAAAAACACATAGAGAAAGTGTGAGTGACTGATTTCCATCTTCTGGCTAACTCCCCACGTCTCTGCAATAGCCAGGATATGCTAAGCCAAAGCTGGGAGCCAGAAACTCCATGAGGGTCATCGGTGTCTCTGACATGGCTAGCAGGGATCCAGGCTCTTGGGTCATAGTTTGCATAGTTGGGACTTGAGCCATTACTTGGCTCTGGGGTGTTGGCATGGAAACATCAATAGCTTGATCTTTTTCCCCCCTTATTATGCTTTTTGCAGTTTTTCTTTTCTAAATTATTATTATTTTACAGTGTGGTTCCATGGGCTCTGGGGTTTCCCTTTCCTCCTCCCCCCAATCCTTTCTGCTCACTGATTTCCTCCATATCACCACGGCAGCATAGTCCTTCATAAACATGTCCATCATTTCGCTATTTAAGTGTGAACTTTACATTGTATGGTATGGCCAGTGGCAGAGAGTCCAGTGTCCTGTTGTCCAGACATATTAAACAGTTTCCTTGGGAATTCATCTTTGGGTTGGAAGCAGAGATGCATAATGCATTGCACCTTCACAACTGGCCATGGTAGTCTCTGTTACACAGTACTATACTTCCTTTTAAATTAAAAGCCCTAAACCAAAATCAACAGGAACAGTAATAAAAATCTACAAAGCATAAAGTTAAATAACGTGCTACTGAATGACCAATATGTCACTGAAGAAATGAAAAAGAAAATCAAAAACCTTCTTGAGGAAAGCAATACTACTATATGACCTATATGTCATACAATAAGAAATGAAATTAAAAATAAAAATGAAATTAAAAATAAAATTCTCCTTAGCTACAACACCCAGACATGATGCTGACATTGTTAACTGAATGATACTAAAATGATGTCTGATTCAAACAGATGCACGTTATCTAAATAGCCAAGTGGAAAGGAGTGTTTTTGTTTCTTTATCAATCAAATGAAATGAGGGAATAGTATTTGTCTTTGCTTAGAATAAACATGACATAAAATACAGTCAACCTATGGCTAAAATGCATTTTGCATATTCTATTTCTTTGTGTTTAGGTAGGAGCTTTCAGTTTAATTTTGTTGGCTCTATCCCACAATGGTTATAAGGATGAGGTCATTAACTATTTGGATCTGAACAAGTCTGAAGTCTTATGATAAATTTTTTGACAAGTTCCTCAGGCTTTGAGATCACTATTTTAAACTTTCAAAACTCATCACAGAGAGGGGTAGATTTTTGGCTGAAAATATTTCTGTAGATTTCACTTGTAAGTCTTTTTATTCAAACTTCTGTTTTTAGGCCAAAGTTCTTCTTATTACATCGCCTTCCATTACACATATAATTTACAACTCATGGCCTCTGAGTGACGCTTTATTGCCATGGCTACTTTGATAAACTTTCTTATAACTTTCAGTTGCAAAGTAGTACCAAGTTAAGTGAATCTGAGGTTGGCCTTAGCGGTGATGTCAACCATCAGAATTTTGTCCAAGAGATCTGCCATCTCACCAGCAATGGCTGTCTACAGTGAGATCATCTGGACCTTCTATTTGCTCAGCTCTGGCCTGTCTCAGTGAGACCAAAGCACATTGTGTATTCTAACACCCGTTCAATTATTTGCTGGGCCACTGCAGAGTGAGTAAAATGTGACATTTTTGTTTCAGCAAAATATATTTCTTGTAATTGTTTAATACTTGTGCAACATCCCTGATGATAGACACTGGATAAAGTTTAAGGGTTATTATTGAGCGAAACAGTCATTTGAAAGGAAATCACTGGTTGGCTGGAGGCGGGGCAGGTGAAAGTGAGAAGAAATGAGTTTTAAGATGAGCTCGGCATAGAAAGCTCAATAGTTATTCCAAGAGAGGTTAAAATACAGAGAAGATTAAAAAACATCTAAGGGTGAGGGTGGCCTTCTCTAAGCACTGCAATACAAAATAAAATTGAATAGGAAATGGAAAATGTGCAAGATTGAAAGGAATAGATATAAGCTAGGCATCATGGAGTGCAAGCACACAATAAGAAAGGCTAGAGAGAAAAAATGAAATGCTGCAGCTAGGGACTCAAAGGAAATAAGAAAAGCTTCTATAAATATATCCAAGAACAAAATGGGGAGGAGACACTGTTGAAGGGAAAATGTTGAGCAGGCTTAGGAAATGACCACAAGCCTATCATAACTTCTATTCTTCTCAGTTGTTAGTAAAATCTGAAGAAAGAATAAAAAAGCAAAGAGGCCATTTTTTTAAAAAAAAATCATTCCTGAATGTGTATTGAAATAGAGGAAACTATTAATGACAATAACAGACAAAGCTATTGTTGCCAGAAAACAGCAACTGTGAACTAACATTTTATGACACACTCCTGCAGATTAGAACTAAATGCTTCTTACTATTTAGAAGGCGTAGAATAGCATGGGGTGCTATTAATTCCTAAAAGCTTCCGGTAGCAAAAATAGTATTTAGGGTAAGAAAAGTAATGCAGTTTCAGGCACAACTTGTTCCCAAGAATAAGTTGAATGAAATCAGAAGCTGTGTGGTTAGTGTAAACTTCCATCGGTAAACTCATGATGCAGATGGAACCATCAATGAAGATTTTTTGACATTACAGTTGTAATTTATTGTTATTTTTGCCCCAAGACGTGTTAGGCATTGTTAGGTTAATACATCATTGCAGGAAGGAATATCAGTTTATTTTGGGAAGGTTGCTACTGTAGGAAGAATATTTGTAGCTTCAAATACAACACGAGATGGGTAACAGTTTAAATACAAAGAAAACATCATTTCTGGCATTATCACCCAGTATTAAATTTGCACTTGGTGAGTTTTCCTTTGTGTACCAGGCTGCCTCTGCATGTCTTCAGTTACTTTCATGGTTCACGTACTGAAGGCTTTCCAGGCCCTGGGGCCTCTTTACTCACTTCAACTTAACACC
This sequence comes from Ochotona princeps, assembly GCF_030435755.1. Classification (NCBI taxonomy): domain Eukaryota; kingdom Metazoa; phylum Chordata; class Mammalia; order Lagomorpha; family Ochotonidae; genus Ochotona; species Ochotona princeps. The sequence continues at coordinate 73,346,003 of NC_080838.1, forward strand.
AGCCCATTCCTCAGTCATTGCCTCCCTAGCTGTCCATCGCGTCTGCCTGGGAGTTCCTGGCTTCCCTTTAGGTCAGCTTTCTCTTCCTGTGTTACATTGTTAAACCAAGATAATGTAGGACAGGTGCTCCCAAGGCATCACTGGCAGCTCCTTGAGAGGAAATGCTGTCGGTCCCAGCACTAGAGGAGCTAATTGGTAATGATACTCTAATGCACTGAATCTGCAGGTATTTCTGCACTCCAGAGATGCGTGTTCTATTACCAGTTAGAGAAAGAGACATGGCCAACATAGATGGGGTTAATAGTCATATCAGAAATAAATCTAGCAGCAACGCAGGTAGCTTCAAACCAGATAATTCAGAAATAGCTTGGATAATTACTAATTAGGTCGACTGACAGAGTAATTTGAATTATTCATGAAAACCTGAAAGCAGAGGATAATTCATTCCTGAATATCTCTAAAATTAATTGGAAAGTTGTTTATTATATTTTGACTAGATGATGTGCTGATATTAATTTCATGCTTTATTTTTGACAATTTTATTTTAGAAATATCTTCAAGTGATAAACAGAAATGATTAAGATTGATCTTCTTGCCTTGAAAATTATCTCAAAATTCAAAATAAAAACGCACAGCTAGTTGATTATTAAGAATGTATCTGTGACTCAGGTCAACATATTAATGAGATTTCCTTTGATAACTCTATGTGAATTTTTAAAATAACTTTTTAGTTTACTGTTTAGAACAGTGCTATGAGACTATTTGATACTGCTTCTTGTATCTCTTTTGGATGGCTGTTAGTATTAGCTTTTAGAGTAATGTCATATGAGTTGCTCACATGTTTTATTTCCTTTTTTTAAGATTGTATTAATTTTTATTGGGAAGGCAGATTTACAGATTGTAGGAGAGACAGAGAAGATCTTCCATCCGTTGATTCACTCCCCAAGTTGCCACAATGGTCACAGGTGAGCCAATTTGAGCCAGGCGCCTCTTCCAGGTCTTCCATGTGGGTGCAGGATCCCAAGGCTTTGGGCCATCCTCAACTGCTTTCCCAGGCCACAGACAGGGAGCTGGATGGGAAGCAGTGCCTCTGGGACATGAACCAGTGCCTGTATGGGATTCAGGTGCATGCAAGGCGAGGACTTTAAACACCAGGGTACCACGCCAGGCACTTTATTTTATTTTTGACCATGATTTCTGAAGTCATCAGGAATAGAAAGACGTTATTAAGTGATTCTGAGTCATACGTTTATTTATTTAAACTTTCAATCACCTTTAACAAGTTATGTGTCATGGTCCCTTTCTTAGGCAATGGAAATATATGCAATAATTCCTCTTAGAATACATAGACTCTGGAGGGGATGCATAGTACAAAGGCACTGATGTGAACTTCTCATCCCAAGTTAATATCCCCCAACCTGAATGAGAAACAGTCAAAAGGAAAACGCTGCCCAGCCATGGGTGTCTCCCAGCACCCAGAGCATCCATGTCCACAGGACCAGATTTTGCCCAATGACTGTGAATGCAACTGATGCCTATTAGCTTCTGTTGGGGGTACTGTAGGTAGACTGTTCTTTCCTTCCTCATCAGCCAGCTGAACCTAAAAGATGGTAGGTCATAATGGACGAGGCTTAGATCTCTATGCCACTCAACACTAGAAAAAGTGTTCTTGGACCAAGAGCCTCTCTGTTCTGGGATGTTGGTGACCATTTGCACAAATTAAGATGCCCTCATTGGCACAGGGATTAGCCAGCCAGAAGAACCCTGCTAGTGCTCACACTTAACCACCTTTCTTCCTTTAGAATACCCACTAGCTGCTTCCTTGTCCCTTGTATCCAAGCACAGGCTGCCAAATGAATCTAGAGACCAGTTAGAAAATCTCACCCTCCTCCCCCGCAAGAATACCACTTTAATACGTATGAAATTCTGACAATTCCGAATCTCTCTCAGTGTTTTCTCCTCCGCTGTTTACAACTCATTTATTTTCCATCCTAACACTTTAACCTGAATGAAATAAAAGTTAGGGTAGATGGGATCTGTTGCCCGGCTTTTGCTAAATTCTTTTTCCAGGCATAATTTTGTCTTTTATGGGTTAATTGTATAAGTGAGGCCTACGTCTTTATTGTTTCTGGAGCTAACCTTACCTAACTGAACTGGCAGGCAAATAGGTGAAATCTAGTGTTAACTTGAGGATAGAGTTATCTGGGACCAGAAGGACAGGAGGTTGTGAGAACACATTGGGCTGCCATCACTGCAGGCCCAGAATAAGAGAGACTTGAAAGATTTAAGATTTGAGGTAGGGTCAGAAAGACCAATAAAAGAGGTAGACCAACTAGAGTGATGGGGTAAGACACTCCAGAGAGTGGAACCTGCATGCACTGAAGGAGAGGAGATGGGAGAAAGTGCTGGCTGCTGGCTCAGCAGCAGTGTGGCTGAAGCCAAGGAAGTAATAATAATGGGACTTTCTGATGCTATTGTGAATTTTAAAGCTGTTATCCTTAACTACCAGGATGACAAGTGGTTTAGAGGATTAGGGATGGCTCTGGGTAGGGGCACCACTTTGAAGTCCATGGCAAGAATTCCATTGAGAAATAAGGAGAGACTGAGATATAACAATCCCAGAAGGGAGAGATCCTAATTGGGAGCTATAGAGGAGGTGGAACTGAAAAAAGTGTAAAGCCATAAATGTGAAGCGAGATTGAGTCAGTTGATGGCAGGATGAATTAGGTAATAGAAATGATAATCATATGCATAAACTTGAAGGTGATGATGGAGCACATTGTTTTATTTCAGATGTCACTGTGGAAGGCACCAGCACGCCACCTGAGATGCTCAGGTAGAACTCGAATGAGAGATCTGAGGTGAAGACATAAAGTTTGAAGTTGTCATGGCCACATCATAATAGAAGTCATGGAAATAACTATAGCACCTTGGAAGAGGGTGGAGAGAGTTAGAAGAAAATATTGAGGACAAAAACTGGGAACCGTTAAGAGAGAAATGATTGCATTGTGGGGGTAGAAAAAGAGGAAGGAAGAAAGGCATTAGAAAATAAGACCATCAATGGGATGTGGGAGAAGCACTCCCTCAAAGTTGAGGGAGTAGATGGAAGTTTCAGCAATCAGGTAAGACACCAGTCAGGATGTCCATATCCCACTTGAAAGTGCCTTGGTTCGGTGCCTAGCACTAACACCCCATTCCAGCTTCCTGTGAATGCAGACTCTAGGAGGTGACAGTGATGACTGCTCCCCATGTGGGGACCTGGATTGAGTTCTTGGCTTCCTGCTTCCACCTGGGGCCAGCCCTGGTCCTACTGGACATTGGAGTAGTGAACCACTGGATGGATGGCAGCTTTCTCACTTTCTGACCCTTAAGTAAACACACAAACACACACGCACACATGTGCACACACACGGAGAAGGTTACCAATTTGTGATCATGTACATCACAACTGCAAAGCTGTTGTTGGATTTAGTAAAAACAATTCAGCACATGTTTGGTTGTATGCTGGTGTCGAGTGTGGTTCTGCACCTAGGGGGTACAGAGAGGAGCAAGGCAGAATATCAATTTGGGGGAGCCAGACTCAAGCCAGTACCAAATCATGAAGTTTTCTGGGCATAAAGGGCACTCTGAGGAAGGAGTGTGACAGATAGCAGCACAGAAAGGCCCTGGTGAGAAGGTTTTGCCACCACAGCTTTGGATGAGGTGAAGGATGTGTCCCAGGGGAAATGCTGAGCTCACCGACTGCTTTGCCTAGAACAGTCTCTTGGGAAAGTTGGCTGCAGAGTCAGAGGGCAGCACATGGAGGACCAATATGTTAAAAAAATGCAAGTTCTTAACCATATCCTGTGACTACTTCATTGACATTTCAATTTTAGTTTATATACAGAACCGGCTGCTATACACCTTAAAATGGCTTTAGGGAACTCTTCAGCTGTCTCGTGTCTATTTTCATTTTAGTAATTAGCAGCTTATAGTGTTGAAGCATAATTTTGCTGATCTTGGCAGATTTTAGGATAGTCTAAACTGGCTTATAACTCTAACAAGGCATATGTCAACAGTTGAGGTGCATAACAGTTTTAGGAGGGGTGTGCAGAGAATTCTTCAATACCATGGTGAGGATTAACTAATCTTTGTGTTCTACCTCGTAAGGTATATGTGAATTCACGCTGTCCATTTCCTGTCTGGTTCTAAGCTTTCTTTGTTGTTATCTGTCTATCCTAATTTTTTTGTTTGCTAAACATTAAGTAAAATAGAAGCTATGAATATTTTCTAACTGCAATATATAGTGAAATTACAGAGTTAAATATGTTTTTACTTATAATCTGGTCTCATACAATATTCTACTATAAAACATAGACAATTTACAGAGATTGGATACCTTGAAGACTTTTCCTAGTTCTTTTTCTTCTCTCTTGATCGTTAATCTAAAGACTCTAGGTGTAATAATATCCACATAGTATTTCAAAATAATCTTCCTCATTATGTTACCCATGAAAACTGGGCTATTACAAGGTCATGTTAGTATTTTATTATCATCTTTTCACATCCCTTTCTCAATCGCTTATAAGTCTTCTCCCTTTACATGTCAGAAACATTCTGTTCTATTTTCCTTTTTGACTCTAAAGCTCTTATTAAGTCTATCTGAGAGACAAAGGTTGTTTACTCATCTATTTGCCAAGTATTTATTTAGCAATAGTTTGTGACAAATTCAAGTACAGAACTTTGTATACATCATTGAACGTCACTAAAATATTCCCAATTGTGTTGAGGATTTGTTACTTTGCTCTGAGTTGAGAAAGTGTTAAGTCTTACCTCAAACTGGCTGCACTCCTGTACTTCCCTGTTTCATGTTGATAAATTCTTAGTTTTTTTTTTTTCTAATAAATGAGTTTGGGTTGGATTCTGTTACTTAGACAATCCTGCCTAATTTTGGCAGTAGTTGACTTAAACATATTTATGGTGTGTAATACAATGTTACTCCTCTTTTATTAATTGTATGTAGCTTAAAATCTGAGAGCACCTATCAATTTCCAAGTTCAGCAGAGTACCCAACCATTAATCATACAAAAATATTTACCAAGTAACCACTAGGTGCCAGGATGAAAATTAAACACTGTTGATGATTTATTTTTCTCTATAGAGCCCCTAGCATATCAAGTGACAGACATTAAATAGTGAATATGTATATATGTATAAATTTTTTCAAATTATATTACTATGCAAATTGGAAAAAATGCTGTTGCTCTAGAAGGTAAGTACATATAGCACATTTATATACACATGCATTTATGTATATGTGAGTGGAATATACACATTTCTACAATCTTATCAGGAAGTTGGCTCAAATAGTCACCAAGATCTAAAAGTCCCACAGTGGCCATTTCAGCAGCAGCAACTGAGCTGGAAGCCTCAGATAGAGGGGTGAGCATGGTACAAACCCTTGCCCAAAGGTGACCCTTTCAGGGACTCCTGCTAGAAAACTCAGAGTACAAACATGAAATAACCAGCTGACTGCTATCCAGTGGCAGATCTTCTGCGAGCATCAGTGAGGCTTTTCCCTGTCTTTCCATTTTCTGTTTCATCCTAGACCAACGCCACCCAACAGCCAATTTACCATGTCTATCCATATTGAGGGTGGGTCTTCTTCCCACCCAGTTTATAGAATGATAGGCCAGTTTATAGAATGACAGGCCAATAATCTCTGGAAACAGACTTTCAGATGCATCTAGAAGTCCATTCTGCCAATCCACTAAGCATTGACCATGCCTGTCAGGTTGACATCCAATGTTAACTGTCCATGGCCCTGAAGGGAGAGAAAAGTGTGTGTTGCCTGCCATGAAAGGCAGTTAAAAAGGCTTGGTTTTGATCAGATAAGAACAAGTTTGGGAACATTCAAAGTTGGTCTAGTGGATTTGATGATTTTCACTCAAAAATGTGAAATATGAACTTGAGAGATTTTTTGCATGTGTGGGGGCAATGAGTATCTGCAAATGAACACCAACAATAAATTTAGATTCATTTACTGCTGTTCCCTTGAGTTCATCTTCAAAACCTAAAAATGTTACAATGATGACTTGTGTAGTAATGACAGACTTGGGATTCGAAAATATGAGTCAAAAGTAACTTTTTTGTTTCATCCATTTTTATATACAATTATTCCCATTCCTTAATTGACACAGAACAAGGGAAACAGTCTTAATTTGAAATAGAAAAAGAGATGGGAAATTAAAAGTAGGTAGAGGTAGTGTTTTCAATGACTGAATGGATCAGACTGCTTAATGGTTAAGAGAGTGGAACTAACATTGGTTTAAGAAACCAGAAGACAGGTTCTAATGTCTTTTCTGTCTGTGGTTCTCTTCCCTTACCTGAGTTTCAGCATCTCATCTCTTGAAGTTAAAATATCCTCTTTGTTGTTTAATTCACAAAACACTCAAATATAAGAAGGGAGACATTCTTAGGCTTGAGTGAGCATTTGTTGTGTTGGCAAAGGACAGCGGAAGCATTGCAGTGTAACTGGGTAGAAGTGATTTAATTAGAAATAGTTTTCTAGCTGTTTCCTTTCATTATCATATATCTAGAGTTAGGCAGGGTTGTGGCTTCCCTGCAAAACCAAGAAAATTTCATTCCAGGACCTTTAAAACAAAAGGCCCTTCTCATCTCAAGTGCCTTGAACTTGGCAACACTCATGGGTTTAGAAGGTCGCTTGAAAGTTCTGAAGCTAAATTAAAAGTCTGAAATTCTCTTAGGTATTTCATTTCTGTCATTCAAATAGCATTTCCCTTGGGCTGCTTAGCATTCTAGCTTTGGTTGTTTGTTTTACTGTTGTCACTTCACAGTTAGTTTTCTTTGAGTTCAGCCATATCTGCATCTTATATATATTTATGTCTTCTGAGACAACACAGAAAAATGCCTTGTACTTTGTAGGCATTTGATAAATATTTGTTGAATGAATGTGGATCTTACAGTGAGTTCCTTTGAAAAAAAAATCAAGGGCTAAAATTCAACAGTGCTGCATGGCAGAACAGATTTTTATTTTAAAATATTTCTAAACATGCTCAAAATCTCAATACTAGAGAATGGTGTCAGAACAAAGTCCTTGAAAGTGTCCATTCCGTATTCCTTTGATTGTGGTCTTAAAGAGTCAATCCTTCCTGAAAGATTAACTTAAATGTCTACATTGCATAAATTGTCTTCTGTGTCACGTGGTATCTTTTCGTGCTAGGATATTAAAGTAATACTGGAGGCAGAGCAGTGACGTAAGGCAGCATCTCTTAGATATATACTGTGATTATAAGTATTTTGAATAACACTTTCCAGTTACGAAGAGATAGATCCTTGCCTTCCTGCACTCTAACTTCTCCATCCAATTGTTGGGAGGGCCAGGGGACTATGTTTTGAGAAATGTGCATTACACATTTTTATTATCAGGGGTTCTCACAAGAACCTGGAAAACCTGTCATGTCTCTGTCAGTGGTGCAGCAGATGTTTGGCGATGCACGATGAAAAGCCCGTGGGTAAGGATGATTATTAGTTCCATCAAAGTACACTTGTTGTTCCCTTGCAAAGTATTTTTAAAGTCCTGTATATATCTGATAAGCGTTAGCCAGTTCTCCTCACACTGTTCTTTGGATGTGTGTATGTGTCTTGCAAGGCAGTGTTAATGTGTGTTTTCACACACAGGCTCTGCCCCTTAGGCAGCTACAGCATCAGTGATAGGGGTGAGTGAGCAGAGGATGACAGACAGGGCTATTATGAGAGCTCCTAGTTCCCGTCATTCAAGCAGGGGCACTGGCAGCCTTTTTGAGTATGTAGTCACACATCATCTGCTGAGGCTTATTTGCTGGAAACTGCACAAGGCTCCTGTCCTGTGTCCTCTCCTTAGTTGTCGCACATCTTTAGAGGAAAGGGTGGGCAGCAATACATCATGGGAATGCAAATGACTCAGGTATATACTTACTGTTATCAAACTGCAATCTTTTGCTTACATTATTATTTCTGCATAAATGCAGGGTGGCACGTTGACCAGATTGTGAAGTTTCCTTTTGGCAAAGTGAATGCTCTCAGTGATTATCTATCTAGCTTGTTATTCTTGTGTCAGTGGCCAAAGTGTAGGGTAACTCTGGATTCTGAGACTTGTGCTATCAAGTTTCTGCTCATTTCTATATCAAGTTACATGGCTTAGGAGTCAGGGTTTGTTGGAGTACGTGAGATGCTTGCATTTGCGTCTAGTATCTTGCAGTGCCTAGATCAAGTGCTAGCAAAGTACCCTATTCCAGCTTCTGGCTCACTGTGGAAAACAGCAGATGGTGCCTCAAGTACATGGGTCTCTGCCACTCCCATGGGAGATGGGTATAAAGATCAGATCTTCTGCTTCATGTTGGCCTTGTGTTGAATTTGTGTGTACTTGGGGAGCAAACCAGTTGGTAGAAGATTCCGCCTCTGCCTCCTGCCCCTTCCCCTTGCCTTTTTTTTTTTAAAGATTTATTTTTATTACAAAGTCAGATATACAGAGAGGAGGAGAGACAGAGAGGAAGCTCTTCCATCCAATGTTTCACTCCCCAAGTGAGCCGCAACGGCCAGTGAGTGCCGATCCGATGCCGGGAACCAGGAACCTCTTCCAGGTCTCCCACACGGGTACAGTGTCTCAAATTCTTGGGCCGTCCTCAACTGCCTTCCCAGGCCACAAGCAGGGAGCTGGATGGGAAATGGAGCTGCCGGGATTAGAACCAGCGCCCATATGGGATCCTGGGGCTTTCAAGGCGAGGACTTTAGCCACTAGGCCACACCGCCGGGCCCTTCCCCTTGCCTTTTAAAGAGGAAGTAATAAGTAAATAAATGAATAAATAAATAGTTAACAAAAATCTGCAACTGAGGACCAGGTGTTTGGCATAGTGCCTAAGTCACCTGCATCCTGTATTGGAATACTTGGTTTCAAATCCCTGCTTCACTTCCGATTATATTTTCTGGCTGATAACACACCCTGGGAGGCAACAGATGATCATTCAAGACGTGAAATCTCTGCCAGACATTGGGGGATCCAAACTGCATTCCCAGCTTTTGGACATTTGGTGAGTGAACCACCAGCTGAGAATGAATTTCTTTCTCTCCTGACCCTACTTCAAATAAATGAATCAGTAAGTTTAAAAAGATAGATGACTTCTAGGAACTCACTATGTCAATTAATCCCATAATGATGTAAATTTTTGCTGATGGTATGTTGGAGCTTTCAATTGACTGGGATGATACTCTGCTGGCTCTGTCTTCAGACCAGAAAGGGTATACCTAAGAAGCCGTTGAACTTGACAGGACAATAAGATGCTGGACTCTATGTTTGGTATACGCTTGCAATGGGGGAATCTCAACTGAACTTGAGCTGTGGTTATGCAACAAGGTGGAGGAATCCACCATGGTGGGAGGGTTTGGGGAGGGGTGGGGAGAACTCAAGTACCTATGAAAATGTGTCACATAATACAATGTAATTAATGAATTAAAAATAATAAATAATAATAATGAAAAAAGATAGATGACTTGCTGCAAATTTAGGAGCAAAGCTATAGGGCCTGAGCTGAGCTTTTATGACAGAAAAATGGATTGAATATCAGCTCTGTCTGCCATTAGTTAATTGGGTGACTAGAAATGAATTTTTTATTGTCTCCTTCCATCAGTTTCGTTTGAATTAAGAGTATTTCCATAGAACTGCCTTGAGGATTAAATGAGATGATGAGTGTTAAATGCTTTGCAATGGGACTGAATAAAAATTTATTAGGATTGCTCCGGCTCTTGTTGGTGTTCTGAACATGCTACTTGAGAACATGTGTCCTTGGCAACTTAAAACGCAGCAGAAACAAGAAAGTCACTCTGACCTTTTGCCATTCTCCCTTTTAATGCAGGGTAGAAAGCCTGGTGTGGTAGTCTAGTGGCTTAAGTCCTTGCCTTGCACACACCCAGATCCCATATGGGCACCAGTTTGCATCCTGTCTGCTTCACTTCCCATCCAGCTCCCTGTTTGTGCCTTGGGAAAGCAGTCAAAGTCGACCCAAAGCCTTGAGACCCTACACCCATGTGGGAGACCCAGAAGAAGCTTTTGGCTTCAGATCGACTCAACTCCAGCCACTGAGGCCACTTGCAGAGTGAACCAGTAGATGGAAAATCTTTCTGTTTCTCCTCTCTGTAAAATCTGACTTTCCAATAAAAATAAATAAATAAATCTTTTTTAAAAAAGAAAAATAAACCTGGGTATAAAGGAATTCATTACCACACCTCACCTGAAAATAGACTATAAGATCCTTTCCCTCCATGCCTTAAGACCAGGAAGAATGAACAGGCCGTGAAAGTGCTTCCCACCACCCATTATCACCACTATGTCATACTTCTTTTTTGTTTAAGTATACTTCCTATGACCTATGCACAGAAATATGCAGGGATTCCGTTGGTTCACATGGTATCTTTCTTGCTTGGATGTTAAAGTAATACTGGAGATATAGCAGTGACATAAGCAGCATCTCTTTATTTTTTTTTTAAAGATTTATTCAGTTTATTACAAAGTCAGATATACAGAGAGGAGGAGAGACAGAGAGGAAGATCTTCCATCCGATGTTTCACTCCCCAAGTGAGCCGCAATGGGCCGATGCGCACCAATCCGATGCCGGGAACCAGGAACCTCTTCCAGGTCTCCCACGCGGGTGCAGGGTCCCAATGCATTGGGCCGTCCTCGACTGCTTTCCCAGGCCACAAGCAGGGAGCTGGATGGGAAGTGGAGCTGCCGGGATTAGAACCGGCGCCCATATGGGATCCCGGGGCTTTCAAGGCGAAGACTTAGCCGCTAGGCCACGCCATAAGCAGCATCTCTTAGGTATATATCCTGTTATAAATAATTTGAAGGCCCATCTGTCAGATAAAATGCTGATTAGATAATTTAATCCATGTTCTCTCTGTCGTCATAGGGCGCCAACCGTGATCCTTACGATGACTGCAGAGGGGCACTGTGTTTTGTCCCTGTGTGCTTGCACAGGACACTTTCAGTGTCAGCAAATGCTCTTCTCACAAGTATCCCACCTTCCTACTACTTCTGTGGGTCATGAGAATTTCAGCCAAATTTAGAAATTTTTACCCATATATGCAGAACTCTGCTCTTTTAACTTCTTTACTTAGGGAACATCTACAGATTTCTGGGTTTCATACATGGCTTCCATTTCTCTTTGGAGCACTAGTTCATTATTAAACTAGTTTTCCAAAAGAGGTGAAACTTAAGAGGCTATAAGTGTTCATCCTGAATTCTTATGTAAAGTGTTCATCCTGAATTCTTAAGTGTGCGATTTTGAGATTGATGAAACATTTGTGAACACAGAATCTCACAACCAATTAGTAACATTTGGAATGATGTCTCTTCATTTTTACCCCTTTGCTACTGTCTTCCCTGCACACATTGGGTACCAGATGGCTTTGGGATGTTTTTAGGCTATTGAACAGACTGGACCACATTCTGTTCCCGGAGGGCTGTTAACCATGTGTAGGTGGCTCACGAAACAAGAGTGGACTAGTATGTTGTGGTAAAACAGTTTTACATTCAAGGTGAAAAACATGTGCTAATGTATTTGCATCCATTAAATTAACCTTCATCTAAGGAGACATTCATTTGAAGGATGGGGCTATAGATCTTGCAAATGTGATTCTTATGCATACTCAGGCTTCTCAGAAAATGTTTCCATTTTGATGAAATAGACAAAAGGATTAGCAGCAATTGAGTTCATTGCAAGAATTCCATATAGACTGGCCTGACCTTACAGACAGAGGGCTTTGACATCTTTTATGCATCAAATGGACTGTTCTCATTAGATTAAGGGAAATGACAATAAATTTTTAAAGGTCTTTGTTCACCAACAAATTTTTCTTCAGACATATATTTGCTTTGAATTGGTGTCTATACCTTTGCCTTCTTGGGAGACAATATTTTCCAGACTGAACTTTTACACATATCTAATATGTGTAGTACACATGTCAAGGCTGAGGGACATTTTGTATATGAATGTAATTAAGCATCATGCCATTTTGGGACTTGTTTTATAGAGCAATTTGTTTCATTAGAGTTCAACTGCGCAAGCTACCGTACAATAATGGTCTCATAAAATAATTCTCCAGAGGGTCTTATTTCTACTATAAGGCACTTTTACTTAGCATTTAGTTTAATAGCAACATTTCTTCATTATATATCAACTATGAGCTTGTAATAAATATAAGAAGATTTAGTGGATAAAGAGCTCTTAATAGCTTTGTGTGTCTACGGTTGGGAAGTGTTCATGTGAAGAAGAAACAGTGATAGGAATTAGGAATAATTTTTAGATTTGTTGTTAGAGCTAATGACCTTTGGAAACTCCTGTAAATCACTTGTGTCTGCTTGTGCCCTCACCAGGTCCATCTTGTACATGTGTTTGCTTCTGGTTTAACTTATTTTGACACAGTGCACCATTTATAGCAGTTCATGCCAGAAAATTGGTTCTTCACTGGGACCACAATGATAAATGGAGACCTAATTCTAGACTTTATAATAAGCTTCTCATTTCTAAAGAGAACATATTTGTCAGTAAAGACTGTTAGGGTATTTAGAATTTGTAACTGTGTACTGGATATATTCTCAAGCTATGAATTTTGTCATTCAAAACTATGCCATCATGCATTTTTTTTACAACTGAATTTCCTCCATAGACAAGACTGTCTTGGCTTTAGTCAATAGTGCCCATTGAATTCCATGGTTTAGAAGACAGAAGGTTGTAAGTACACACTTATATGCACTAATTTATGGAGCACATATGCTTTTCTATGAGATGGAAGCTTGGTGCTCAGCTCTTACACCCCTGCAATCCTGAACATCTCTTCTCCTGACTGAGGACACTGCAGAGTCATATTTTTCTTCACCTTTTGGAAAAGTTGACTATGCCCCAATGGCTTGGAGGTTGTGGGCTGTGCCATTCGGACCTTGGGAACTTACGCACTGTGTTAACATGAAGGAAGAGTCAGAGCTGGGAGGATTTCGTATGAGGAAGAGACAGGAATCATCAAATCCTTTGCAAATAGCACAGGCATAAATGATTCTTAGAAAATATGTTATCAGGCGCAACAGGACACGCTCTTCAACTCTCCCAAGTCGCTCTTCCTCGGAAAAGTTATCGAAGGTGGAATTGTGAAGCTTCAAAACCAGTGTGGACCTTCGCCTGACCCGCGGACCTTCGTCTGACTCCTGGACCTCCGCCTGACCCCCGGACCTTTGCCAGACCCCCGGACCTTCGCCCGACCCCCGGACCTTCGCCGTGCCCACGTTGCCGGCTTTGCTGCCCGCGACAGAAGCTCATGCCACCCTTATCTTATTTGTGGGTTGCTACAACAAAACATCTTAGACTGATAACATAAAGAATGGAATTTTAAGACTCGGAGTCCCTGCGCTGGGTGGTGGTAGCAGGAGAACACCTAGCTTTCCTGGCACAAAGAGCTCTCGTGACTGACCTTGTGGCCGGCTGGGGACTCGCCAGCCTTCGGGGCCGTGGGCTCTGGTGGTCCGGACTCCAGCGATTCATTTCCAGTACCGGCTGGACATCCGCCGGTGGCCTCCGCATGGACGTTGTGACTGCCAGGTTGGAGCCTGGGTCTGTGTGGTGGGTTGGGAGGGCGAGTGTGGTCCGGGACCTGACAGTTTGAGCTTGGTGATTGGGAACAGCTGCACGCGGAGGGAGTCGGGGACTCGGAGGGGGGGGCCGCCTTGTGTGGAGAGGCGCAGGGCGGAGTTGACAGAACAGCACACGGGCCCCTTTCTGACTGTGCGGATCTGGTCTGGGGGTGGAGGGGAGCACTGGCTCTGTTCCCTGTGGGGTCGGTGTGGTACCTGGAGCTGAAAGCTAGCAGCTGCGGTTCTCCACCTGGAGCCATATCGGGTGGCAGGATAGCAGGTGTGAACCCTGAGTGGAGATCCAGAGTGGGTGTGTTGTTGGTTGATTGCGCAGAGCTGAGCCCACGGCAATAGTCTTGTAGCCTGGGGGGTCTGTGTAGTCCCTGGAGCTGACTGCGACAGCCCCCTGATCTTTCTGGCCACCAAGTTTGCCCAGGACGACCTCAGGAGGTACTTAGACGTGTTGGCTAGCAGGGGGTAATAAGCTCAGTCCTGCCTATAAAATCAGTGCCACGCAAAGCAATTATTTAGGACAGTTGTGTTTCCTAAACCCAGGGTACTGATTGAGCATTAAAGTTAATTTATACACCTGAGGTAACAGACCAGAGAGATGTCGTCAAACAGATTGACAATTTCAAAAGGAAAAAGACAAGAAAAAAACACTATGAATGTTACTAAAGTCTCTCCAACAAAGGAGCAAAAGCTTCGCCCATTCTCAGAGTTAACTGAGGAAGACATCGAGAAAATGGAGGACAGGGAACTCAGAAAACTCATTGCAAAGCTCCTGGTCAACAATGAGAAGTATAAACAAGAGTTCAAAGAAGAAATAGCAGTAATACATCAAATTAAGGCTGATATATCAGAAATGAAGAACACAGTAGAGCAAATTAAAACTACAGTGGAGAGTCTCAAAAACAGAATGAATGAGGCAGAAGAAAGAATTTCAGAATTAGAAGATATTTTCTGCCATCACGAAGAAACAAACAAAAAGCTGGAAGCAGAACTAGGTCAAGCTAAAAATAATATCCAAAAATTAAAAGATATGATTAAAAGGTCTAACATAAGAGTTATGGGTGTTCCAGAAGGTGCAGAAAGAGAAGCTGGGATTAGAGGTGTATTCAATGAAATAATTCAGGAAAACTTCCCTAAACTGAGCAAAGAATTAGAAAATAATATACAGGAGGGCTACAGAATTCCCAACAGAGTTGATCAAAAACGAACTTCATCACGACACATGATAATCAAGCTCTCCTCAGTTGAAAAATTCCTTAAATTTGCACGAGAAAAAAATCAAGTGTCATATAGGGGAACCCCAATTAAACTTACAGCTGACTTTTCAGAGGAAACGTTACAGGCCAGAAGAGACTGGAGTGACATATTCCAGATTCTAAAAGAGAAAAATTTTCAGCCCAGAATAACTTACCCTGCAAAGCTCTCTTTTGTCTTTGAAAATGAAATAAAGAAAAACTTCAAGATTTTGTCTCATCTAAACCTGCCCTACAAATGATATTCAAGGAAGTTCCTATGAAAGATAAAAGAAATAGTAACCATCAGAAACAAAAGCAAATGTGGAGAACATCCAACTAAAATGCTAACACAAGACCTAATTTAGAACAACACATCGCCAAAATGACAGGACCAAATTGTCCTTTATCTATAATAACGCTGAATGTAAATGGCTTAAACTCATCAATTAAACGCCATAAATTGGAGGATTGGATCAAAAAACAAAATCCATCTATCTGCTGCTTACAGGAGACACATCTCACCAATAAAGATCAGAAAAAATTGAAAGTAAAAGGATGGAAAAAGATATTTCAAGCAAATGGTAAGGTAAGACAAGCAGGAGTAGCCATTCTTATATCAGATGACATAGACTTTGATGTGAAAAGCATCAAAAGAGATAAAGAAGGATACCATATAATGATCAAAGGATGCATCCAGCAAGAAGAGATCAGCATAATAAATGTTTATGCTCCAAATGCCAAAGCATCTAGTTACGTGAAACAAATATTAACGGGATTAAAGGGAGAAATAGACTCCAATATGATCATAGTGGGGGACCTTAATACCCCATTAACACAAATGGACAGATCAAAAAACCAGAAACTCAGCAAAGAAACAATAGAACTCATTCAAACTCTAGAGCAAATGGACTTAGTTGACATCTATCGAACCTTTCACCTTTCATCCTACTGACAGAGAATACACGTTTTTTCCATCAGCACATGGAACTTTCTCCAGAATTGATCATATCATAGGCCATAAATCAAGCCTTAGCAAATTTAAAAAAGTGGAAATCATATCATGCACGTTCTCAGACCACCAAGGAGTGAAGCTTGAGACCAAGAATTCGAAACACCAAGGAAGGCCTACAAACATATGGAGGCTGAACAATATATTACTAAATGAGCAATGGGTTAGAGAGGAAATCAAAGGGGAAATTAAAAAATTGCTTGAAACAAATGAAGGCATCAGCACAACTTCTCAGAACTTATGGGATACAATCAAGGCGGTGCTGAGAGGAAAGTTTATTTCAATTAATGCTTATCTCAAGAAACAAGAAAAGCACCAAGTAAATCAGCTAATCTTACAGTTGAAGGAACTAGAAAAACAACAACAAAGCAACCCTAAGACTAGTAGGAAAAAAGAAATCATCAAAATAAGGGAGGAAATAAACCAAATAGAGACCAAGAGGACTATACACAAGATTAATCAAAGAGTTGGTTCTTTGAGAAAATCAACAAAATAGACTCGCCACTAGCTCGACTAATTAAAAAAAGGAGAGAGAAAATACACATTAATAGTATCAGAAATGAGAATGGAGATGTAACAACAGATACCTTAGAAATACAAAGAATCATCAGGAACTACTATAAGCAACTATATGCGAACAAATTAGAAAACCTAGAGGAAATGGACAGATTTTTGAACTTATACAATCCACCAAAATTGAATCAAGAAGCAATTAACAATCTAAATAGCCCAATAACATGCACTGAGATTGAATCAACAATTAAAGCCCTCTCAACCAAGAAAAGCCCGGGACCAGATGGCTTCACTGCTGAATTCTACCAAACGTTTAAGGAAGAACTAACCCCAATCTTACACAAGCTTTTTCAAACAATAGAAAAAGAGGCAATTCTTCCAAACTCGTTCTATGAAGCTAATATCACTTTAATACCAAAGCCAGAGAGAGAAACAACAGAAAAAGAGAACTACAGACCGATATCCTTGATGAACATAGATGCAAAGATCTTCAATAAAATATTAGCCAACAGGATCCAACAATACATTAGGCAGATTATTCACCCGGACCAGGTGGGATTCATCCCAGGTATGCAAGGATGGTTCAACATTCGCAAAACAATAAATGTGATACATCACATCAACAAGTTGACTCATAAAAACCATATGATCCTCTCAATAGATGCAGAGAAGGCATTTGATAAAATCCAACACCACTTCATGTTAAAAACCCTAAATAAGATAGGCATAGAAGGAACATTCTACAACATAATCAAAGCAATTTATGATAAACCCAATGCCAATATCATACTAAGTGGGGAAAGACTAGAAGCCTTCCCGTTAAAATCTGGAACTAGACAGGGATGTTCACTCTCACCGCTACTCTTCAATATAGTTTTGGAAGTTCTTGCCAGAGCTATTAGACAAGAAAAAGCAATTAAAGGAATACAAATTGGAAATGAAGAATTAAAATTATCGCTATTCGCAGATGACATGATTCTCTATATAGGAGAACCAAAAGACTCAGTCAAAAGACTATTGGAACTCATAAGAGACTTTGGCAAAGTAGCAGGATACAAAATTAATGGACACAAATCAATGGCATTCATGTATACAAATAATTCCGCCACTGAGGAAGAAATTGCAAGTACAGTTCCCTTTAAAATAGAGGAAAGGAATCTTAAATACCTAGGAATTAAGTTAACTAAAGATGTGAAAGACCTCTACGATGAAAACTATAAATCATTTAAAAAAGAAATAGAAGAAGATCTTGAAAAATGGAGAACCTTACCATGTTCTTGGATTGGCAGGACCAACATCATCAAAATGGCCATATTACCGAAAGCAATATATAGATTCAACGCAATCCCAATCAAACTCCCAGCAATATTCTTCTCAGAAATAGAGAAGATGATACAGAAGTTCATCTGGAACCACAAAAGACCACGAATAGCTAAAACTGTCTTGAAAAATAGAAATCAAACCGGAGGAATCACAATTCCAGACCTCAAGACATACTATAGAGCAGTGGTTATCAAAACAGTCTGGTACTGGTACAGAAACAGAGAAGAAGATCAGTGGAACAGAATAGAAACACCAGAAGGGGATCTACACATGTATAGTCAACTAATCTTTGACAAGAAAACAGAAAACAATCCAGGTAAAAAACCTGGTCTATTCAATAAAAGCTGTTGGGACAACTGGATAACAGCTTGCAGAATAAAGAAGCAGGACCCGTACCTGTCGTACTATACAAAAATCAGCTCTAATTGGCTCAAGGACTTAAATCTACACCCAGAAACCATTAAATTACTAAAGGAAAACATAGGAAGCACACTCCAAGATATAGGAACAGGGAAAGACTTTTTAGAAAAGACGCCTAAAGCAACGGCGATCAAATCCAAAATGAACAAATGGGACTATATCAAACTAAAAAGTTTCTGTACAGCAAAAGAAACAAAAAAGTGAAGAAACAACCTACAGAATGGGAAAAAATTTTTGCATTCTACACAAGTGACAGGGGACTAATATCTAGGATCTACAAAGAGCTTCAGAAACCCAAGGATAGTGAAAAAATAAACCCTGTAGCAAAATGGGCAAAGGAAATGAACAGATGTTTCTCAAAAGAACAGATACAAATAGCTAATAAACATATGAAAAGATGCTCAGGCTCTCTAGCCATCAGAGAGATACAAATGAAAACCACCTTGAGGTACCACCTAACTCCTGTGAGACTGGCCTACATTCAGAATTCGAAAAACAACACATGCTGGCATGGATGTGGGGAAAAAGGTACCCTCCTTCACTGCTGGTGGGAGTGTAGGCTAGTACAATCATTGTGGAAATCCATATGGAGAGTGCTTGGAAAATTGCAAATAAACCTGCCATATGACCCAGCAATTCCGCTCTTAGGAATATACCCAACAGAAGTGAAATCTGCATACGAGAAGGGGATCTGTAATCCTATATTCACAGCAGCACAATCCACAATAGCAATGTCATGGAAATAAACCAGATGTCTAAGGAAGAATGGTTAAAAAAACTGTGGTACATCTATTCAATGGAATATTATTCAGCTGTCAAGAAGAACGATATTATTCTATTCAAAACCAGGTGGTCCCAACTAGAAACTATTATGCTCAGTGAAATGAGTCAATCACAAAAGAATAAATACCATATATTCTCTCTCATATAAGAAAGCCAACATGGAAAGGTAGAGTTCATCAATGTGCCCATGGAGTTCTGATCTAAATATAGATTGCTGCAAGTAAGGCCCACGGCAAGAGATGGTGAAAATTCTCTGTTCTAGGCATGTAGGCATTTCATGGATGAAGTAACAGCAGAGTATATTTAGCATGTTGTGAACATGAATATGGCAAATTGGCAGTTTTTGTCAGTTGCTGGCAATAGTTTAGAGTGATGACAAATATTATTTTGATTTTTTTTGTGTTATTTAGTTATGAGGAAAGTGTATGGTAAGCAGTCCATTTGATGGTTTACTAATTTCCTTGTTGTTGAGAAGTCCAAGTTGATTATGTATTTAATACCATTTGTGTGCTGTGAATTGCATTAAGAGTTATGTAGGGCAGAGTTGATGCTTACTAAATGTACAAAATGGATTGATGAGATTTGCCAGTTAAATCTTTTCACCAGTAAGGCACTCAACAGCCCATTAGATATTTATTAAAAATGTCAAGTAAATCCTCTTATTTTTGTATCATAGTGTCAAATAGCAGTAAAATAAACATGTTAAGATCCTTAATCTACTGCTATGTTTCACTGTAAAATTTACCTTTGTTAAAATTTGCTTCTGTTCAAATATGTTGAGATCGCACGTAAAAGTATCCTAATATTACTTTGGCTGGTATTTTCTAATTACTGTGTAATATTTTGGGAATGCAAATTTTATTTGAATGTCAACTACAGTTAAGCATGTGCCGTTTGTTTTTCTTGCTCAGGTTTTGTAATTTGATGGAATGTTTTTATTATAGTTTAATAAATGTTTGCTTTATTAAAAAAAAAGAAAATATGTTATCAGTTTTTGATAATACTGCACCTCTCCTCTTTGTGCTCATGCTTGTGTTCACAAATAGATGGCATTGCCAGCATGTGAAATCTGTTACATTAACTAAATCATGTTTCTGCTATTTGTATCTAAATTTAGACAAAATTTTGGTCAAACATATGTGAATATAAAATGCATAATCCTTAAGAACTATTTTTTTAAAAAATATGTCCTGAGATAATTCATTTTTTTTTTAGAAATAAAAGTTTGGGGGCTGACATGGTGATACCAAGCTAATCCTTTACCTGCTATGCTGGCAGTTCTTGGTGGATCCAGCTTCCTGCACTTACCATCCAGCTTCCTGCTGATGGTCTGAAAAAGCAGTGCAGGATGGCCCAAGGCCTTGGGCCCCTGTATCCACGTGGGAGACCCAAAAGAAGCTGCTAGCTCCCAGCTTCAGATCAGCCATCAGTGGATGTGGCAGCCACTTGGGGAGTGCTCCAGTGGAGAAAGACACTCTTTCTGTCTCACTTTCTCTGTAACTCTGACCTTCAAGTGAAATAAAATAAGCCTTCAAAAAAATAAGAATTAAATTTTCATATTGATCTAAACATTTATATTTATGATTGACATTTCTAATTGCTTTAAAATATTTTACTTTCCAGGCAGAAAGACAGATGGTGAGACCTCCCATCTGGTCGCTGTCTAGGAGTCGGGAACTCAGTCTGTATGTCCCATGTGTGCCATGGAGCCTGACTGCCTCAGCCGTTACCTGCTGCCTCAGGGTGGGCACCAGCAGGTATCTGCAGTCAGGAGCAGCACTGGAATTCAGAACAAAGACAGTCTAGTATGAAATCCAAAAGTCCCGGGCACTCCAGTATGGGAAATAGATAGCTCAAATCTCATCCACAAAGCCTGGTGCCTTACCTGCGAATTTCTTTTTGATTAGTGATTTTGAATATTTAAAAGATAATTTTCAGGGCCCAGAGCGGTAGCCTAGCAGCTAAAACTTCGCCTTGCATGCCAGGATCCCATATAGCCATCAGTTCTAATCCTGGCAGCCCCGTTTCCCTTCGAGCTCCCTCCTTGTGGCCTGGGAAAGCAGTAGAGGACGGCCCAAAGCCTTGGGACCCTATATGGGAGACCCAGAGGAGGCTCTGGGCTCTGGCTTCGGATTGGCTCAGCTCCAGCTGTTGCGGCCTCTTGGGAAGTGAATCAGTGGATGGAAGATCTTCCTTTCTGTCTCTCCTCCTCTCTGTAAATCTGCCTTTCCACTAAACATAAGATAAATCTTTTTTAAAAAGATAATTTTCTGTGCTACTTATGCAAACTGTCTTTATATTTCAAAATACTGTGAATGGAAAAATATCAGCTTTCATGTGGTTGGAATTCAATTTATATATATTTTTAATTTTTTAGACTTTTTAAATCATTTAAGTCACTGAGGATAAGCACAAGATCCTGATAAACAAAATATGAAAGTAGATTTTAAATGTAATATTCTATAGTGCCAAACATTTTATTTTTAGCATTCAAGGTTACAAACTATTCTTTTGTGGAATTTCAGTTAAAGTAATAATTATCTGATGGAAGATAAGTATTAAAAAATGATACTCCATGAGTCTGGCATATGGCTCAGTGGCTAAACCCTTACCCTGCGTGCGCAGGGATCGCACAGGGGTGCTGATTTGCGTCCCAGCTGTTCCACTTACCTCTCCAACATTTCAATTAGCAGCATCACCCGTATATATTCTCTGTCACTGTTTCATGCCTTAATATTAGCAAAATATAAAATTCTCTTTAAAAAATCCCTTTATATTAAAAAAAAGTCTGTTAGAAAACCAGTTGCTTATTCTTGAGAACTTTGCATTTATAATTTAATTTGAACAGATGTGCCTCTATCATTTTGATGTTTTTGTTAAAGTTTCCAAACAATGTTAAAATCAGAATCACTTGTTAGCATTTCCATGTGCTACTGATGCCCCTCGTCACTTTCATGGTCAGAAATGGGCTGTAAGTCCCTACCGCCTGCTCGCCAGAGAGCAGTTGAAGGGAGTTCGGAGCTAACTCATGCCTGGTGAAGAAAGAACTGCTATTGGATTTGACTGACTATTAACAGATTGTGGAGGCTATCGAATGCAGCCTCCAATGCTGCATAAAAATGTTTATTCCTATATATACAAATAGGAATATATGTGTGTGTGTGTGTGTGTGTGTGTGTGTGTGTATATATATATATATATATATATATATATATATATACATAAACCCACTCATTGCCGATTTTAAATGTGTAGAATCAACCCATAGGAAAACAATGAAAGCTTGATTATAATTATACAACCAAGTATAAATACTATCAACAGCAAAAAAAAAAAAAATAGAGATGAACAAAATTAGAAGCTAGACTGGTAAGAAGTGTAAGTTGAAGGGAGGGCAGCTAAAAAAATAAATATAAAAGCAATTATTGATATTGTTTGAAATGAATAAAAATTTGAGTACAGCTTCTAACTAGAAATTAAGCAAATAAAGGAATTAATACTATGACAGTATTGAAGGGAATGCAGGGTGACAAATAGTGGTATTGGCTAAAATGTTCTGTCCTCACATAACACATAGGAAGGCAGTGAATAAAGGCTTGCTTTGAAAACCACCCCCTCAGTGGTGGCATGAGTACGGTTCATCGATGTGAAAATATAAATCAGTAACACTAAAAACTGTGCATTATAAGTTGCAAAACCAAACCTAGAGTGGGGAAGGGAGAAAGAGAACTAAAAATATAGATTTTTAAATTTTTTTAACATTCTGGCTTTTGTCCACCAAGTATGAGCATTAATAAAGAGGATTTTAAGTTCCAGAACAAAACCAGAGTCAGAATTCAGCAGACTTCATTACTGTTCTGCTTTGCATGCAAGCTGCTTTTAGGTATCTCAGTTTGAAATTCCTGTCTGAACTTGTGTATTTGCATAACATGTAGGAACTATTTGGTTTTTCTGATTCTTACTTTCCATCTGTATATAAATGTAGTCCTTTCTCTGAAATATTGTTGGTAAGTTTCGATAGCTTGTGTGAATGGTGTAAAAGTCATGCAAATCAAATGCCTTCTGTTCTTGTTCCTCATTTCTCTGAATTGTGAAGCTCGTCATGAGTAAGCTCACTTTTATACTCATTTGAATTTTTTATTGAAAACACCGGAAACTTTCTTTTCACATGGCATATCATGTGTTTTTCCTGAGATATGCCAAACACACACAATGGCACACTATATATTTTATGTAGAGTTGGACTGCAAAACTAGACTATTAGATTTTGCACACCATTATGCAGAGTTCTTCTCTGTTCAGAATGGCTAATGTCACAGAATACATCCAAAGAAAGAAAAATATCACATCTGCAGATGTGGTGTGTCCTGGTGAGGTTTCCCACTGGTGAGGGGCTGGAATAGGGACTGCATTCTGGTCTGGACATGGCAGCAGTCTCCCTTGGCACAAGTGTGGACTGGGACTGGACACACCAGGCCAGGCTAGACTCCAGCACCATCTGGTGCTCTGGTAGACCAGGGTAGATATAGGATGGATTAGGCTAGGTCTCTGCCCCTACTAAGCCATGTGTGGGTGGAGTCTGGGTATGGACAAACCTTGGCTGAAACATCCAACAGTAAGAACCAGAACGGGTTGAAGGCCAGTCAGGAAAGGTCACAGTTCCTGCTAGGACAGTAGATGGACTAAGTAGGGCTGGCTCATGGACCCACCGAAATGCGCGAGATCTGGCAATAGGAGAGGTTCTGATGGAGGAGCCTGAACTCCTCTGGCAGGACGCAGTCCCTGCAGGTGAGTGCAAGAACCACAATAGGGAGCAGCCCAGTCCAGGCCAAGGAAAGTACCCAGCAGCATATAGTTGGCATAGGTCAGGGCAGACCAGGCTGAACCAGTTTACATCACCCACTGGCGAACTGAGCATCAGAACAGAGTGTGGGTCGGGCCAGGTATGGTCGCAACACATACCAGTGCACATTATGGCTAGGATTAGATGCCTGCTGGGCTGGGCTAGGCTATAACCCTTACCACTGTCTGCTGGAATTGGGGGTGTGGTGGGCCGGGCTGAGCCAGGCTACAACATCCACTGGCAAATGCCAAGGTGAGGTGAGCCATACCAGACTGGGCCGCAGCACCCAACCAGTACATGTGAGAACCAGGGAGGGAGGGAACAAAGCCGGTAGGGGGAATGTGGAAGGTTCCCCTGCTGGACAGCCACTCCCACTGGAGAGCATGAACTGGGATGGGGCCAGACCAGACTAGGCAGGGCTACAACACCTGTGGGCCTCATGTGAGCTAGATCAGGTAAAAGCCAGGCTGGGCTGATTGTTCCGACTGGTACTAGCATAAATTAGATTGGGTCAGGGTTGGTTGGACTTTGCTGCAGCATTAGCTGGTAGAGGCTGGCACTGGGGGCTAAATCTGTCAAGTTAAACCACAGAAACACCTGGAGAGTGCATAATCCGGGAATGGTAGTGGCCTAGGATGGAAATAGTGGGCACTTCCCTCGGGGTTACC
Source organism: Ochotona princeps (assembly GCF_030435755.1). Lineage (NCBI taxonomy): Eukaryota > Metazoa > Chordata > Mammalia > Lagomorpha > Ochotonidae > Ochotona > Ochotona princeps. The sequence continues at coordinate 73,370,466 of NC_080838.1, forward strand.
ATTCCCACTGGAGGGCACTACTAAAACCAGAACAGGGGCAGGGGTGGTAGACAGAACAGCACCCGCCAGTATGTGTGTGGACTGAATAATAGGGCAGGTTGGGTTGCACTAGGCTTCAATCCCCATTGACATGTACAAGAGCTAAATGGGATGTGGGACAGACTGAACAAGTCTGCAGAACATACTGGCAAGCATGGGAAGCAGGGTAGGGGGTAGGCCTGGTGGGGGTTATGGGGAGTCACCCCAGCTAGGCTGCAGCTCCCACTGGTTTGTGTGAGGGCTGAGTATGAAGTGGGAAGGATCGGGCTGGACTGCAACACCCATCGGTTCGCGTGGAAGACAGGGCTGGAAACAGACCTGATCCAGCAATTGCAACGACCAGCATGTGCATAAGCTGGTTCGGGTGACGGACTGTGTCAGACCCTGTACTAGCCAAGTACACACAAGAATAAGGTCTGGGATCACCTCAGATGAAGTTTCCCTGGGGATACCTCCAACTGAACTACTGATCTCAGAACCCTGATCATATAGAGACTATGTCAGCCAGTGGATTCTGAATAGGTTTCATCGTGCTTGGAGCGGAGAGATTGGCAGCAATTCAGAACTGTTGAACTATCAAAACTGCTTGAGCAGGACTCTTAGAGCATGCCTCACATCAGGGACCTAGGATGGGAAGCTGGGTGGGGCTTTTCTCTTTGTTTCTCCCCTGACCCCAGATACAGGGAAAAAAATGTTAGTGTGGAAACAATGGCATTACCCACTTTCCTGTAGCCTTTGACCCTTTGTTCCCTAATCAACTATGTAAAGATTACTAAAATAGAAGAATTGAAAAAAATGTTACCCTGAAATGCCATCAGAGTATCCTTGTGCTTTATATGATTGAGATACAATTTGATTATCATTTCTCCAAAGAGGTAATAGAGTGTGTTCATATTTTATTAAGCATGTTAGTCGATGAGGCACTTCCCTGGGCCAAAATGAAAATGGGTGTATCTGCTGTGATTCATACAGAAATCCCCAAAATAAGAACTCCAAGCAAAAATACACAGAGCCTTTAAACAGCTCTGTGGATAAATGCAGACAGTTTTCTTATGTGGGCTCATCTGTTTGATTTGCCCTCGTTGTAATCCCTCTGAATCTTCCTGGAATCGTCAAGATAGCTTCAAGGATGCAAGTATTTCAAATGTTCTCTAATTATTCCTTTTAAAAAATGTTTGTTATTTGCCATGATACAATTTTATAGGTACAGGCGTTTTTAGCTCTCCTTCTTCCTCCCTCCCTGTCTCCCTCCCTTGCTATTATTTCCTGAATTATCACAGTACGGTAGTTCCTTAGTGACAGTTATTAGACTTTTTTCTTTTTAGATGTATCATGACATGTTAGGTAGAGGTAAAGGTAGAAAATATAATATACCTGTGTCTGTGCCCCTGAAATAAAAGGACTTGCATTATGATTGTTCTTTTTAAAGATGTGAGAATGGGTGGCTTAACTGTAGTTATTTATTTCTTGTAGTTCTGAGGTTAGGATGTCCAAGGTCACTGGGCATCTGCTGGCAGAGTCCTGATATGAATCCCTTATCTGGATTGTAGAGAGTAGGCAAGTTTCATGATGTATCATTTCACATGGGGAAAAAAAGGAGAGAGAGAGAAACAGAGAGAGAGAGAGAGAGAGAGAGAAGTATGTGAAAGCAAAAGCTCTAATCACTTTTCTTCTTCTTATAAGGATACTAACTCTGAGGTTCCCATCCTTATGATATTATTTAAGCCGAATTTGGGCTCCACTTCCACATATCACACCGGGTTTAATTCTTCAACATGTGAGATTTAGGGAGGGACAGTTAGAACATTTGATTAAATATTTGGCCACTATCCCCTAAATTTCATGTCTCTTACATGCAAAATCCATTTATTGCATGCTAGCCCCAAATTCTTACTTCAGCAACAGCTTTAATTCAAATCTTATTTCAGTAATATCTAAATCAGGTATACGTGAGGCTTGAGATTCATTTTATCCTTAGGTAAAAGTTTGCCTCCAACTGTAAATCTCAAAGCACACACGTTAAGGTTTCCAAAATACCTTATGTTTCCAAAATACTTGTGGGCAGCACTGATATTCCCATTCCAAAACAGAGAAATTGGAGGGATGAAAGGGGTACCAGGAACCAACAAGTTCAAAAATTAGCAGCGCACCTTCTGTGCTTTTAGATTTTAAGTGTTGATAATAAGCTTTGGAGTAGAGGTCCTACCTTTCAGATTCACTGAGGTGACAGTGGTATTTAGAAGATTGGGAGGGGTCATTTCACCTAGTGCAGTACTGCCTTTTCAGCACTCCTAGAGGGACCCACCCAAGTGGCCTTGCTGGGTGACCATCCCACACTCTCTAACCTTCCTAACATGGTAGCAGCAGCCTTTACTTCTGGGCCCATGCCCCCAGCCTGTGGAGGCAGGGGTAGTACTGATGAGCCCTGGGTATTTGGAGTCCTTCTAGAACTGCCCGTATTTTCTACCACTCTGCTTTCTGTCCCATATTCTCTGTTTTCCTTAATCCCAACTGGCAGTGTTTCTGATAGCACAATCCTGGCTCTACTTCTGGCTCTTGTTGAGACAACTGATTAGGACCATGGCTTCCACCCACACTAATTGGGTGGAATCAAATTGTTGCTTGTCCAACAATTTGCTGCCTTCCAAACACATGTTGACAGTTTTTGAGACTTAGCAATTGTTTCTTCCATTCATTTCTCTCTTTTTATATTTTAGTAAACTCAGTTTGGTTGGAATTGTGCCACTCTGCAACACTTTGTTTAGAAATTTTTCCAGCCAAGCAGGCTGTCATCACTTAGAACTTCTACCTTTCCCCTACCGCACCCCCAAATGCTAACGTAAAGCTTTCCTCCCATTCCTCAACTTTATAGCATGGAATGCTTTTCCTTCATCCTCTAGAAATATTTGTTTCATTTCCATTTGAGACCTCATCAGAATCATCTTTATTGTTTATATTTCAAGTCTACACCTCAACGCTTTTTCAGCCCCTAATGATTACCCAGTTCCAATGCCACTGTCTACATGCTTAGCTATTTGCTCCTACCTTGCTTTCTCAGTACTAAAATCTGTACTAGTTAGGGCTCTCCAGAGAAATCAAATCAATAAGATATTTGAGGAAGAGATAAAAACAAGTTGTTTGGGCAATGAGATTAATTATTAGAAATTGACTTGCAGGATCATAGCACCTGAAAAGCTCTGCAGTCTTTGGGAAGCAGAACTGAAAGAGTCAGCAGAGTGTTTCAATCAAGTCTAAAGGTTTGTATCAACTCTGACTGTAAATTTCTATGAAATATGCCCAGCTTGAGCAGTTGGTATTGGCCAATAGCCATAGGAAACCATGGATACTTTTGAAGCCATGTAAATGCATCAACTTAATAATAACTGTTAAGCTTTCCTAGGACTATTTTAGGATATGTGAACATTCATTATCCTTCCTTTTAAAACATCAGTCTCTGAAAGAGCAGCATAATGGCTTTACAAAGATTCGTTTTTAAGATTAAATGGTGAAGGGGTTTTGCCCCTTGAGCACATTTGAAATTGTCCTATAGCATCTAAATATATGCCAGTCTTGAACCATACAGATGTCAGAAAAAACTATTACCCAGTTTTTGTACCATCAGATGGAAAAGAATGTGTTGGTTATGTATTTCTGCTTATTCTTTATGACCTTACTCCCCATGTATCATTAAATGTGTTAGGACAAAAATAGTTAACCAGTTTAATCACTGATTTTGAATAAGTAATTGTATTAAAGATAAAAGGAAAATGAATTCTAAAGCAAAACAAAAGAAGGCTAAGTTGCTGCTCTAGGAATGTAACATTAAGAATGTTAACAGACATCTGCAAAGAATTGTCATGCAGATCCTACACAGTATGCTACAGCACTTTACGATATGACTTTTCTGAGGATGGTTGGGATCTTTTGTGTCTGCTTCTTCCTCTTTGACCTTGTGGCTTTGCTGTAAAGGTATTCAACAACAATTCCATGTTATGAGAAAAGTGCATGATTTGGCAAGTGTGTACTTTATGAAAAGTGATATGGCATCAATCATCATTAACCCAAATATTCCCATCACATGCAGGACCTGACCCCATCACATCTGGTTGCCTGTCGGGAAATCCTTCTCTTTGTGGAGGTTTTGCTGATAACAATGCTCAGAACAATCTCTGGGCAATGGGAACTGACAGAAGATGAATTATCTGTCATTCACGAGGATGCCCTGACCATGGAAACAATCAAGCACAACTGTCTGTTATTATTATTTTCCCCCCTTGGCTTTCTTTATTTCTTGGATTAGTTTCAAACTCAGCATCTGCTTTAAAAGGCTATTGAAAACTCTCAAGAGAAAACATGAAGTAGCAAATTCCCAGCAAAATTATTCTTGGTTGATAGCAAATGTAATGTTTTTCTCTTTTTGTTGCCCAAATAACACTTTGAATCACAATAACTTGAATTTTCCACAAGAACCCTTAAAAATGCATGTGCTCTATGTAAATAGCTTTAGTACAAGGGTTTTTATTAGCTACTAAATATCTGGGCAGATTTTAAGCTTATTAGTAATTACTAGTTTTATTCTGCTGAAAACTATTGGACAATTAGTGATATGGTATTAGTAACTGCAGTGGATACTTTGCAAAATATTTTCTTGTTCAGAATATACTAGAAGATTTATTTTCCTTACTAAGTACTAATTCTAGGCCTGTTTAAAAATATTATTTATTATGTGAAAGCATTACAGAGATACAGGGAGAGAAAAAACAGGGAGAAATCATATATGTACTGATGCAGTCTGTAATGCTACTACACTGGCCCTGATTCTGGATTTCAGTGTAAGGCAACTGTGATGTCTGAATGCCACTTGCTTTCATCAAGTACAAAGTGGGTCCAACATTGTGATCTAGTAGGTAAAAGTGCTCCCTGTGGTGCCAGCATCTCATATGGGCATTGGTTTTGTATCCTAGCTGTCCTGCTTCTGATCCATCTGCCTGCTCATGGCCTGGGAAATGCAGTGGAGGATGGTCCTAGCATTTGGGCCACTGCCACTCATGCAAATGATCTAGAAGAAGGATCCTTCCTCCTGGCTTTGGTCTGGCACTGCCTGGACGTTTCAGCCATCTGAGGAGTGAACCAGTGAGTGGAAGCTCTCTGCCCCTCTCTCTTCCCTTAACTCTGCTTTTCAAATAAATATATCTTTAAAAAGCAAACACAGAAAATCTCTTTCCAGTTTTTGGCAATGTGAAATGATTTGGGGACACTTACTGTTTTGTTTACCTAAAGTGGATGTATTTCACTTATTTCACAATACAAATTTAGAAGCATAGTGATGACTTCCCACCCCGCATTCCCTCCAGCTGCCATTACCCATGCAGTCTCTTCCAACCTTATTTCTTTTTCTTTCCCCTAATTTTTTGAATATCATACTTTCATTTTACTTCATAATCACAGGCTTAATATTTAATTAGGTAAAGATATCCACGCACAGCAAGTACAAATTAATAATTAAAAACCCAACCATTATTCAGAAATACAGAAAAAGATGACACGACAACCGAATCCTAAAATGTCAGTCTTGCTTATATGGATTATTCATTTTGTACTCTTTTGTGTTACTTATCACAGGACGGGGTAAACAAATGGCATTTGTGTTTTGGGGACTGGCATATTTTACTAAGCATAATGGTTTCCAGTGATATTAATTTAGATGCAGAAGATAAGATTTTATATTTTTGTGGCAGAGTGGTATTTTGTAATGTGTATAAACTACATTTTCTTTAATTGTCAGTTAATGGGCATCTGTGTTGATTTGATATCTTAGCTATTGTGAATTGAGCTGCTATAAACATGGGGGTATGGATAACTCTCATATGCTAATTTCATTTTATTTAGATAAATTCCAAGGAATACAATGGTTGGGTCATATGATAAATCTGTTCTCAGATCTCTATAGAATCTCCTTTCTGTCTTTCATAATGGTTGACCTAGTTTACATTCCCCCAAACAGTGGACTAGTGCAATGTTTTCCCCACATCCTTGCCAGCATTCATTGTTTTCTGATTTCTACGTCATGGCCATTTTAATTGGAGTGAAGTAAAAGCTCACTGTGGTTTTTACTTGCATTTCCTTGATGACCAGTGAACCTGAGAATTTTTTAATGTGTATTTCCATTTGAGTTTCATCTGACACAATGAAGGGGGCCTTGGCAGGGATAGCATTTAGTGGTATGCAAAAGGGTCATTCAACTTATTGAAATTACCAGGCAAGGAAACAGGTAAAGGCTTGTGAAGAGATTTTTGAATATTAGGAGGCTAGTAAAGAAAAGATTTATGTCTAGATTATTATTATGATGCTCAGTTACCAAAAGGGACCAAGGAGGTAATATAAGTTGTTTGATGGCAGGGTGCTGGCACAAGTTTTATACGTATTGTGATAGCATTATAACTATGTTTATAACTAATGATTGTATTTACAAACTATGTTAAGAAGTCAGCTATCCAAAAATATGTTGTATTATTCTATTTTCATAAGGCACACAAAAGGTCAATTACATTAGAAGTTAGGATAGCAACTCCCTTGTGGGAATAGTGAATGGGAGGAGTGTGTTGTGGTAGTATGGGATGCTGATAATGGTCTGACTCTTAATCCAGATGTGTACAGAGATACCTTTCATTCATGAATATTTTGATTTATGTTCCATTTGTAGTTTTGGTTCACAGTTTACATATTTCACTTTCCTATTGTGCTTTTTGAGAGAGGCATGAGTCTAGAGAAGTGCTTCTTTACAGTGAGAACAATCAGGTACATGTAAGCATACCTTAGAAGAAAGAATCAAAGGATAAGATTTTTGTTTCTTCTGATCCACAGTTCCCTTCCCCTCCTTTCCCTTCCCTTCCCTTCTCTTCCCTTTTTCCTTCTTTCTTTCTTTTTTTCTTTTCTTTCTTCTCCCTTCCTTCCTTCTTTCCTTCCATCCTTCCTTCCTTCCTTCCTTCCTTCCTTCCTTCCTTCCTTCCTTCCTTCCTTTCTCTTACTCTCTTTCTTTCTCTTCATGATACAGTTTTGCACATATAGAGATTCCCCTTTCCCCTCCCCTTCCTCATTTCTCATTCTCTATCAACCCCCTGCAACACGATTTTCACCCATTTTATTGAATTAGTATAGGCCTTTAGCAATAGTCACAAGTCTTAACATTCAGTTATTTGAGTGTATCCTGGCACTGTAGGATATGCAATGGTAGAAAATCTAGCATCAAAATGTCAAGGTATTGAGAATCAAATGGCGGAATAGGGTAAGGACACGTTTAAATGTATGGAGAAACATTTAATCAGGATGAAGCAGAGACGACATATTCCAGGAAATAGGAAAGGATAGAACAACAGCAGAGGGGTGCCTGGAGACTGGCAGACACAGGGAAGCACCGGATACAACGGTGTGGTGTTGCAGTGACAGATACTCCAGCGGCATTCAGCTAAGGGCAATCAGAACTCCACCAGTAGCTGGAACTCCACCAGCAACCACGGGGGAAGGGACTTTCTTTCTTACTTTTTAAAGATTTATTTATTTTTTGTTACAAAGTCAGATGTACAGAGAGGTACAGAGAGGAGGAGAGACAGAGAGGAAGATCTTGCGGCCAATGATTCACTCCCCAAGTGAGCACAACGGCTGGTGCTGCGCCGATCTGAAGCCAGAAACCAGGAACTGCTTCTACGTCTCCCAAATGGGTGCAGGGGCCCAAAGCTTTGGGCCATCCTCGACTGCTTTCCCAGGCCACAAGCAGGGAGCTGGATGGGAAGTGGAGCCACCGGAATTAGAACTGGCGCCCATATGGGATCCCAGCACATTCAAGGCGAGGACCTTAGCCTCTAGGCCACTGTGCCAGGCCCAAGAAAGAACTTTCACTGGGAGCTTGGGAGGTGAGCCCAGACAAAGAACTGTCCATCCTGCTGGTCCATTTGATTTGACCAGGAGCAGAGACAGAGTGGCAGATCACAGATAGACAGTGCAAGAACAGGGTGGATTTCACAACCCAGTCAGCCACCTTGAGCTGAATTGGGCGCCATTTTGTGTAAGGAGGCAAAGGCAAAGGAAAGGACTGAGCATACGCTGAACGGGGAGTGAACTAATTTCTGACTCAGTGAACTATATCAATGTGGCATTCTACAGGTTCCACCCAAGACAGGTCTGGGTAGCCCTCAGACCTGATGGCCAGCAGATCAAGAACTCTAGTAGTAGTATGTCAGGCACCATTTTGTACACTGTGGCAAAAGCTTTAGGACTGCAGGGGACAACAGTGAACTGCACATGTGCTGAGCTCGCGAGAACTCACTGAAGTCTGTGGATTGCACTGGTCCCGCAGGAAAATAATACCGACTGTAGCATCATACTAGTCAAAATAGGTTCGTGTGGTACCCAGACCTAACGTCCAACAGGTTCCAACAAGATCAGTGGCATCACCAACCTAGCTATATAGGACACCTGGTGTCTCTCTAATCCTGGGACCTGCTCCAACTGGAAGTGGGAGGGAGAAAGGTTGCAGAGACAATGGTGCAGCCTCAGCACAGTATCACAGGAGGTGGAGAGTGGTGAGCCAGGAGTTGGAGCTGTGGAGACCATGGTGGAAATCTAACATAAGAACCCAGACCTGGAACTCTCTGGAGGTTGTGGCACAAGTGGCTGCAAGCAAAAAGTTGTGTACCAACAGCAATAAGTAAAATCACATTGTAGACCTGTGGGTGACACAGCGTAGAAATCTGCCCCAAGGAAAAGACTCTGCTAACCAGAAGTACAATGAACAAGAGCAAAAGAAGAGACAAAGGCACAATGAATGTTACAGAAAACTCCCCTGCAAAGGAGCAAAACCCTATGCCAACCTCAGAGTTAACTGAGGAAGACATCGAGAAAATAGGGCACACAGAATCCATAAGGCTCATTTTAAAGCTTCTAATCAACAATGAGAAGCTCATGCAAGAGTTCAAAGAATTTAAGGAAGCAATGTATCAAATGAAGGCTGATATATCAGAAATTAAGAACACAGTAGAGCAAATTAAAAGTACAATGGAGAGTTTCCGAAATAGAATGAAGCAAGCAGAAGAAAGAATCACAAAATTGGAAGATATTTCCTGTCACCAGGGGGAAGTAAACAAAAAGCTGGAAGCAGAGCTGGATCAGGCCAAAAAAAGTATTTGAGAATTGAAAGACACGATTAAGAGGCCAAATATAAGAGTTAGGGGAGTCCCAGAAGGTGTAGAAAGAGAAGCTGAGTTTGCAAATGTATTTAATGAAATCATTAAGGAAAATTTCCCTAATCTGGAGAAAGGATTGGGAAGCAACATCCAGGAGGGGCACAGAACTCCCAACAGGCTTGATCAAAAGCAATCTTCACCAAGACACATGATCATTAAGTGCTCTTCAATTGAGCATAAGGAAAAGATCCTTAAATGTGCACGTGAAAAAAAATCAGTTGACATATAAAGGGATGCCAATTAAGCTCACAGGAGATCTCTTTCACAGGAAACTGTACAGGCAAGAAGAGAATGGAGTGACATATTCTGGATCCTAAAAGCAAAAAATTGTCGGCCTAGGATAACATATCCAGCAAAGCTTTCTTTTGTCTTTGAAAATGAAATAAAATTCCTCTATAGTAAAGGAAAGTTAAAAGAATTTGGCTCTTCCAAACCTGCCCTATAAAGGACACTTCAAGATGTTCTCTTGACAGAGAAAAGGAATAGCACCCAACGAAACCAAAGGCAAATGGGAAGACCATCCCAGTAAAAAGACAACAGAAGACTAACCAATGAACAACCCAATCCTAAAATGACAGGACCAAAGTACCACCCATGCATATTAACCCTAATGTAAATGGCTTAAGCTCAAACGCTATAGATTAGTAGACTGGATTAAAAACAAAACCCATCTATTTATTGTCTAGAAGAGACACACTTCATCAACAAAAATCAGCGGAAACTATATCGCATGGGTTTGTTGTTTTCTGTTAGTTTATCTCTTCAAAACACTTTCTTCTGATTAAATCATGCAATGACTCGTAGATCATTCAGTGGCATCATTTTCTTCAAGAAGGTTCTTGATTTTCATTTCTTCAGCTACACATTAGTCAGTTAGTAGCATGTTATTTAACTTCAGAGTGTTGTTAATTTCTTTTTTCTCCCTGATGTTGATTTTGTTTTATGACTTTTCATTTAAGGGGGATGTATAGCAGCTGTGTAATGGGGACTGTCATATCTAGTAACATGTCATTTAACTTAATGGCATTGTAAATTTCTATTTTTCTTTCTATTGTTGATTTTGTATTATGACTTTTCATTTAAGGGGATGTATAGTAGCTGTGAAATGGAGACTAACATCCAGATGTGAGGATACAATGTAGTATGCATCTCTACTTCCAGACAAAGGTGGACTTACAATGAAACTGTTCACTATATCTTAACAATAGGATGCTGGACTCTCTGCCTTTGGCCATGCCTGCAATGATGGATATATGACTGTGTATGAAGAACTATATGTTAGTAATGATATAGAGGAACTAGGTGGGGGGAGGTAATTGAAAGGGGATAAGGGAAATGCCAGAAGCCTATGGGATTGTATCATAAAATGATAATAATAATAAAATGTATAAAAATAAAAAAAACAGAAACAAAAGGCAAGGTATTTTGATTTGAAAAAAAATTGTAACCCATGTGTAATCTATTTTTCATAATATGCCTTTTCTGAAAATTTATTTTCCAAAAACAATTTTTAAAGAACCCTCAGATGCATTGATTTGGCTGGAATGGGGCTTTAGTACCTCAGAAAACTGCTGAGAGAGGCAGGGACTGTGAGACCAGAGAGCTCATGTGTTTCCTTAGCAGGTATGTAGGTACGTGTGCTCAGAGCTCTCGAATCTAAGTTTTAAAAAATTCATGTATTCCAAAGCCAGAGAAGCAACAACAGCAATAGCAGAAAGGGAGTGTGTGATGATGCAGTAGCTTGCATCCACATATTCATTCTCCTGTTGGTGGCAACAGCCAGACCAAAGTCAGGAGGTGTCAGGAGCACTGAATGAATGAGTCTCGCACATGGGTGGCAGGGGCTCAAGCAATTGCACCACTTTCTGCTGCTTTCCCACGGATTGAAAGCAGAGCAGCTAGGATGCAGACTAGCACTCTAATATGGCATATTGGCTTTGTAAGTGGTGGCTTTTGGCTCCCTACATAACGCTAGTTTGGAATTCTTTTTTTTTAAGTAAAGTAAAAAATTTTCATTTTCTTTGATGACTCCACTTTCCTGTGTTTGGCAATCTTTTTAAGTACCGTGAATGATAAGAAATGTATCTGCAGGTCAGATTTAGCCGCAGTTTGATTCTTTTGGTATAGAAAAGTAGGTAGGTTTCCTGAGACTTCCAGCCTTCTCTGAATATGGATAAATAAAAAAAAAAGTAGCTGCAAGAAATGACATACATATACTTTTTTTTATAAAGATTTATTTTATTTTTATTACAAAGTCAGATGTACTGAGAGGAGGAGAGATAGAGAGGAAGTGGAGCTGCCGGGATTAGAACCAACAGCCATATGGGATCAAGGCAAGGACCTTAGCCACTAGGCCACGCCACCAAGCCTAACATACATATACTTTTTGTTTCATTTGATTTGGAATGTGATTTTTGCCAGATTTTGTGATATTATGTTCATATTACTCTCTGAGTGCTTAGACAATGGGATGTGACTTACATGTTTTAGAATTTCAAATATGAGAGAAATTGAGTCCAGGTCTCTTTAAATTTTCCAAGTTGCATTGAACGGTTTTCTTTAATTTTCCTGTAAATGTATTTGTGATTTTCCCACAGTATGTATTCGTACTGTGATTATAACAACTTGCAGGAGGGGGAGCTTGTGAGGATTGGCACCAACAAGGGTGCTGAAGGCTTCAGCCATTTGACTCTACTATCATTTCCACAAGGTTCCAGTTATCCACCAATGAAATGGAGTCTTACCTGATAACCTTGTCCAATGTTCTCTCACTGTCCCCCTCCTAATCCCCGCCCATCTATCAATAGCCTGTGATAATCTCAGCTACCAGTCCCTGGGGCCTGCCCAGAGCCCTCCTCCCCCCAGTTCCCCATGCCCCACCACACACCTTCCAGACTCACCTGGGTTGAATAAAACAGCCTCCACATGTGCCCCCTCTCTCTTCCCCCCTTTTTTCCCTTTTTCCTGGCTCTCGCCTGTCCTCCTCCTTTTGCCCCCACCCCACCCTGGCAGCCCCCCATCTTGCCACTGTGACAGGGAGACATTTCCCTTCTAGTTTTCTCCCCCTTTAGTCCCTCACTTCCAGCAGACCCTGTTGGAATGAAGGACCTCCTAATCACCTCGTTGTGTCTGAGAATTTTGGCTTGTGGTAAGCTTATTATGAAAAGAGAACTTGGCTGTGGGAATTAGCTCTGCATAAGGATTTTAGTGCATTTAAAACCTAGCAAAACTGAAGTTTTCCTGAATTAATAATATTGGTGATAATACATGTATTTGATAACAGATGTATTTGATTCTAGAGCTTGGGCCCCTTTGCCCCTAATTAATCCTTAGTCTAGTCTTAGTCTTGTCACTGTAGGCAGAGAGAAGTCAGGAATTTGCAGCCCCGTTTTGGGGTGAGGAGGCTGAGACACTGGGGTCTCTCTTCAGTGGGAGAGCATTGATCCCAGCCTCTTGTTCCTGTTCCCTGGCTTTTCCTTGTGCTTTGAAGGTCATCCCTGCAGTTCATTTCATCTTTGCAAAATTCTTTTAACTGTGGACTCTTTCCTGTCACAGAGCAGTTTAATTATCCTTTATTTGGATGTAATCTAAATGAAATCAACATAATCTTAGATGATAAGATAAATGTATCCCACACAAGTGTCTTGATAGCTGATACGCATAATGAATTAACATCCTTGATGCTTAGGCTAACAGCTAATGGTGCCTCTCCTCTCAGCTAGTGAATTAGAAAGCCAGGCATTCATCCAAATATGCAGATGCTTTGCCTTGTGTAGTCAGAACCTCTGAAGGACTGACAAGATTTTTACTTTGAATCGTATTCTTTGGTGTCAGACAGGGGAAGGATATCAGGCAAATTAACTGGCTTTAGAAAGATTCCTTCAGTCTTGATCAGTAGAAATATTGTATTTTTACAGCAATTTTTATTGTGTAATATTTATTACTTATTTACTTATTGATCATATATTGTGCTTATTTAAATTTTAAGTAGATCTTTGGATTGATTTAATTTTCTTTTATTAAACCATAATTGGAGTTTGCAATTTGGTTTACCAGATGGAATTCCAGGGACCTCAGCAATCAAAATGAAACTTCTTAGTTTTGTCCATTTCTTTGTATCTACTTGAGCTGAATAGAAAGTCATGAAATATTTAATGCAGTATTTGAAATTAGAGAGTTGTAGAATTATTTCTTGAAATAGGCTAAGCTCTGTCAATCATTTTATTTGTGGTCTTGCTTCCTAAATGTTTACAACAAAATAGAGGGACGGCTTTATTGTATTTTTGCTAATTCATTAGGCCTTCTATTCAGTCTGTTAATTGTGCCCTCCTGTTGTGTGGTCTTAATGAAAAGATCCATTTTTAACCAGCACCCTCCATTATGGCCCTGATGTTACCATGGAAATGAAATAGCTTGTTCTGAAATTGTCTGCTGTACATATTTACAGCACATTACACCTGGGCATTAAAAATCTTGCAATAAAATAGATTTTTATTTTTAAGAATGCTGGCAGTACCATTTTACCTTCACTTTTTTTTTCCTTGCCAATATGTTAGAAGAGTGTGAGGCAATAATTACTAGTACTGGTCTCAGGTTGGTGGTTAGATAATATGTTTCATTTAAAAACTACATTATATATGATATATATGTGTAACAAGTATAAAATTACTAGAAACGTCATTTCATTATAATAATAAAGTGTGTTATAATCTATTTTAATTGTTTCAGATGCACAGATGGATCTCTCTTTTCTCCCTAAGGACACAGAGGACAAAAGGTGTCTCTCCCTCTCTCTCTCTCACTTTTTCCTTCCTGGCCCACTTTATTCCTAAACATGACCCACAGCATAGCAATTCTCAAAGTCTCGAGTTTTGTTAATGTCCCTTCTCTTTCTGATGTAATATATATACCAACGAGTACATATAGCTTGCAAATTTGAGACAGTGATCTCAAAAATCTAAGATTTGAATGTATTCATCTATAGCTTTGCTTCTTCAGATAGTTGAATGTTTTTTTTTAACTTCCCCAATATAAGTTGATTTTTGTAATTGGATCTTTGGTTTTACATATCATCTAATTCACTCTAATATTTTAGTATGTCAGGCCATGAAAACAGGCTTATCTCTTTGAGTTCTAGAAAATCTGGTTTTTTTCCAGTTGAGGGTAATTACTTCACTGTTTTGGCATACCAGAACTTCTTTAACACAACTCATGTTACAACAATACAATAGTTTTGCAATACAATAGTTATGCTTGCATTTCTTTGCTACCTATAAGTTGAGGAAGTCTAAACATGTCTGCATTCATGGATTTCAGTGGTATATGCCCATCACCAAATCTGTTAGAAACTCAATGGAACCTTTCCAGTGAAGATTAAAATATACCTCACTATGCATCAGAACTACTTTCTCTTCAGTGAAAATATTGCTAAAGGTATGGACAAAGTGAATCATGTTCCAGTTGCACCGTGTTTTCCTATGATGCCTCATGCTGTTTAACTGAATCTTCAAAAGTGGCCCTCTCTACCTTTGTACGTGGAAGAAACAAGGCAAAGATAAAGCAAAGTTTAAGGTCTGTCTAACAACAAATCTTATCTCAGTATATTCACATCACTACACCGACAACCAAGTAGAAACTGGCAGAGTCTGCATACCATGTGAGAGCGTGAATCAGTAATTTAAGAAGTAGTAATGTGGGATTGTGACTCTTAAATTATAACACCACGTCTTGTCAATATTCGCATTCCAAGATACGTCCGTGGTGAAGCCACTGTTGCAGAACCTTCAAAGCTGAGTCTGCTTGCACTCTGGCTTGCTACTCACTGACACTGAGGTGGTGGAACAAAGCAGGTATTTATTTGGAAAACACGAAGGAAGGAATATGGACAGCTATCTCACCTGATTCCCCAGTCATCCAAAGGCCAAGGAGAAGGGGTCTTACAGAATGAAGCTGAGGCAGAAAGTTGCTCTTTTAACTCACGCAGGTCACTGATTGGTCTTTGGTGCCTGTAACTGTCCTCTGCAGGGTCAGTGGTAGGATGACCATGGTATTCTCTTGGAGATTTGGATGTTGACAAGGTTGGCTGCAATCAGTCTGGGACTGCATGTACCTGCATTTTGCTCATGGTCTGGGAATCGTAAGGAAACCTCTCAAGGGAAGACCAAATGCCAAGATATTATCTATTGAGAAGTTGAGTGGCCTCAGGAATCTTATAATAGGGACCCATGGATACCTGATGGACCACTCCCTCAACTCTCTGGGTTAATCTTAGTAAGAAGTTAATTTTAAGTCGTCAAGGTAGAATAATGAACCTTTGAGACAAGGGAGGGAGACTCTGGGGCGGATTGCAAATAGGAGATACATTGAAGATACCATATAGACAGTTGGATTCATCTGTTTTACTACTGTTATTTTTAATTATTTGCCTTTGAAAGATGCAATGTTTGAATTCAGCAGTTATTCTGTGACTGTTAGGCCCCAACTAATGGGCTATGATTGGAAAAATGTAGTAAGATTTTTATGAGGAAGAACCAATTAGAGCCACTTTGTATGTATTGAAATATATGACTGACAATTTTTTTTGTTTGTTTAGATTACTGCAATCTGATGCAAAGAAGCATCAGATAACAGTTGTTCTACTCCGTAGGATCTCTGCCTTACAATTTAGGGAACAAATGGAAATTTTTCTTATTTTATCCAAACTGAACTTTTAGGAAATAAGGTGATCTTCATATTTTTGTTTCTATTTCTTGTAGCATAACGTGATGCCCTATAGTGTACGAAGACATTCTCTTCTTCTTCCTTTCAAAACTAGAAAAATACAGCCACACATAATATATTCTGTGCAAAAGAGGTGGTAGGGTTATGAAGATGATGAAGATAACTCCTGTGTGAGGGCTCTTTGTAGCTTAGTAGGAGAATTAAACCAAGGACAAATACGCCTATGACACATGCTATTGTAACAGTGTAGATGGGGAACGAATGGAGAAAAACAGAGCCATATCTAACTATGCTCTGGTAAGGGAAGAGAGTTATAATGATTTCCAGATGCTTCTACAAAAATTTGTAAGGTTGAGAAAGTTTCTTTAGATAAATATACATGGAAGGTTAGACTATTTCTGGTGTGATGTGAACTCGTGACTAAAGAAACTGCTATGGGATGTTAGAATCAATTTTATTTGCCAAGAAATACAGTATATGTGGTCTTTGTTAGCATATTTTCTGAAGCATTCTCATTTTTTCCTAATGCATATGTGTTGCAGAATTTCTTTATTATGTTGTGCTGTATGTAGTGCTTTGTAATCATTTTGCTAAGCTTTACCTCAGTTTTATGTCAACATGTATATAACTACCTGTAACACTCATAAAGACTTTATTATGCTATGTCATGCTGTATTTTTATTTCTGTTATTTTTTATTTTTGATGATGTTTACATAGTTCATCATGGTGGGAATAATTGAGGATTAGGGGAAAGTGGGTGAGAGCATTGTATCCAAATTTTCTTTTTCTTTCTTCTGTATCTGCGGGAAGGGGAAGGATAGGAGGAGTAGCCGCATCCAGCCTCCCAACCACCTCAGTATCTGGGGATGGAGGACAGCCACCTGATATCATACCAAGGATCCCTCATGTGACGCATGCTCCTACGGTTCTGAATTAATGGTTTTGATAGTTCTGGAATGCTGTCAATCTCGCCAGTCCAAGAATGAGGAAAACCTTCCAAGGTCCACTGGTTGATGTAGTCCACCCAGATATTTGCAATCAGTGCTTGGTTGGGGTAGTTGACTAATTTGTTCTGCCCATGTTCCTCTTCAGATCCCGGTGGACTGGCATATCTTCCATGTTCATCTGGGCATGCCCTCCGCTGCTCTGCCTTCTCCACTGAGAAGACCCAGTTCTGTCTCTACAGTCAGTCCACTGTTCCTGCACTTCTCCCCGTGATTGGAGATCTGAGTCCAATGGTTCAGTTGGAGGGGGTCCCCAAAGAGACCTTGCCTGAGGTAGTGCCAGACCTGACTCGTGTGTGCTTGCCTGTACGGGGTCTGACTCAGTCCGTTACCCTCATTAGCCTATGTACACACTGATAGTCGCAATTGCTGGGTCTGTTCTGTCTCTAGTCTGATCTCTTATGCAAACCCGTGGATGCTGAGGCCTAGACCAATACAGCCTACTACACACTTGGCCCTCACATACACCAGCAGGAGCTGCACCCTAGTCAGAGCAACACCTGATAACCTCCATTAGGCCCTCCCCCAGCCCTGGTTCCTGTGCTTGCCAGTATATGCAGCTGACTGATCCAGTGTGTCCCATATCCCATTTAGCTCTTGTACACATCCTTAGGTGTTAGAACCTAGTACAACCCAACCAACCCCACTATTCAGCCCATACTCATGAGGGTGAGTGCTATCACTTGGTTAGCCAGGCCCACCCCAACCCTGGTTCTTACCTGTGGGAGTTACAGCCTGTCAGAGAGGTGCCCATAGTTACCCTACTGGCCCCACTCCCAGTCCCGGATCTTGCCCTCTCCAGGTGAATCTTCTATCTAGATCTACAGGATTTGCCTTCAGTCCCAGCACTTGCCAGCCGATGCTACAGCAAACCCAACCAGCCTGCACTTACTCTGGCTCAAGCATGCACCAGTGGATACAGTCAGTTAGCCCACCTTGGCTCTCCCCCTTACCCAGTTCACATTCAACACCTACTGGTGTTGTAGCCCTGCCTGGGTAATAGCAGTCAGCAGAGGAGTCTGAGCTTTACCCCTGCTGGGCTCGCAGGCCTCCCCTGGGTTTCCAATGTACTGGTGCATGCTGTGGCCTAGTCTGGCATAACCTGTCTCACCTCAGCATTGGCAGATCTTATATACTCTGTGTGTTCTTGGCCCAGGTGACTTAGTCTACCTCCTATCCTTACAGGAACAGTGACTTTGCCCAACTGGCCTATACCCATTCTGGTTCTGACTGTTGAGTGCTACAACCAGCCACACCTGTCCATGCCTAGATACAACTTTTGCGTGATTCATCAGGAGCTGAGATCTAGCCCAACCTGTCCTACACCTGTTCTGGCTCTCACTAGTACCATTGGGTGCTGAAGTCTAGCTCAGTCTTGTGTACCCCAGACCTAGTCCACACCCATGCTGTAGCCATGTCCAGCCCAGATCACTGCCCTCATTGTGTTACTCAAGCTCTCACCAGTGGGAACAACCCTGCCATGGGTGACTTCTTAGTTACCCATCCAAGCCTGTTTCCAGCCAAAGATCTAAGGCATGCCTGTGGTTGCTGTGACCCAGCTCAGCATAGCCCATCTCCTGTCTTGACCATTGCCATTGGATACTTCAGCCTGGTCTGTCCCATTCCACCCTCAGTTCCAACTCTAGCTGATGGCCTCTTCAGCCTAGCTCTGCCCAGTGTGTTTTCATCCTTGGCTCATGCAAGTCAGTAGGTGTGATAGCCTAGTTTGGCATGACCTGCACTCTAGTCAGGTCATGCCAGTGTGCTGAGGTTTGGTCCGACTCCGCCAATCTGCCCTTCTCTAGAACCAACCGCATACTTGCTGCTGGGTGGAACTACCTTGCTTGCCCTGACCAACATCCAGGCCTGAATCACAGGTTCACCAGCAGAAGCTATGTCCAACCAGGGGGATTTCCCAAGTTCTCCCACCAGGTCCACACCAAGACCCATATTTCACATGTGCCAGGAGTTGCTAGGCTTTTACCAGCATAGTTTGCCCGTTCCATCCTGGCCTAGGTATGATTTTGTGGATGTTCTGGCTTGGCCCACTCCAAACTCTCTTTTTGGGTTTATCTGTGGGTGCCACAGACTGGGCCAACCTGGCCTGTACCCAGCCCCAGCACCCATGAGCCTTGGAGAGTTCCATGGTCTGCCTAACTCAGCCTGTCAGCACCCCTAGCTCTTAAGTAAACCAGAGGAAACTGCAGTTTGATAGGGGTGGGCCCGTATGCCCTCCCCACAGAATCTGTCTGCCCGACCTGATGCTCTTGCATGCTGGTTAGTGTCATGGCTGAGCCAAACTGTACCTGTTCCCTGTTCTAACTTTCTCTGGCGGGTACTGTGGTCTGACCCTGCCAGATAGGTCTCCAGCCCTAGCTTTAGTGTATGCCAGTGAGTGATAGTCGGTGGTGGTCAATGCTAATTATCCCAGTGCAGTATTTCCACATGGCCTGGTGCATTTGTCTGACCCTTGAAGGTCAGTTTTCCCCTCCAAAATTCTCACTCAGCACCCTTGCGTACATACAAGTACAGTGTTCTTGTCAATACATATCACTCAATTCCTTATCTGAACATGAGTTCTTGGGTCCCCATATGCTCCCAGCTGTGCCATCCCCCTCTCTCCCTGCAAACCAACACCCCCATTTCCCACGAACATGCCACCAGGTGGTCTGTGGGATTCGCTTAGCGCCATTGTGCCCAGGGCTGCCCAATCTGGGCCATTCCTTGCCCCCCACCAGAGCTGTGGTCCAAATGACCCCTTCAAGCTGTATTTTAAAAGATTTGCTTTATTTATTTGAAAGGCAGTTAGTGAGGAAGAAATATACAGAGAGATTTTCCTTCTGCTGGTTCACTTCCCAAATGGTCACAATGGGTTGGACTTGGCCAGGGGTTGGCAAAGCTGAAACAGGAACCTGGAGTTTCATCTGGCTCTGCAACATGGGTGCTCTGGCTCAAGTACTCAACAATCCTTGCTGCTTTCCCAGGCACATTGGAAGTAGAGCAACTGGGACATCCATATGGGATGCTGATGTCTGGCAGTGGCTTAATCCTCTGTAACACTGAGCCTTTAAGATTCATTTATTTCCATGAAAGACAAGAGTTGCAGAGAGGAGAGGGGGAAGCAGAGAAAGAAAGAGATCTTCTCTCTGCCGGTTTACTCCTCAAATGACCACAGTATTTGAAATTGGGCTGACCTGAAGCCAGGAGCCAAGAACCTCCTTTGTTCTCATGTATACAGAGGATCAAGTACGGGGCCATCCTCTGCTGCTTTCCCAGGTACATGGCACAAATATGGGAGGCTGACACTGTAGTCTGGGGCTTTGGGGCTTTACCTGGTATTCCACAGCACTGGTCCCACTGTTTGTTTCTTTTTTTCTTTCTTTTTTTTTTTTTTCACAGAGCTGTCTCTCAAACCATCATTTTGTGTCAGAATGTATGTATCGGGCCCGGTGGCGCCGTGGCCTAGCGGCTAAAGTCCTCGCCTTGAAAGCCCCGGGATCCCATATGGGTGCCAGTTCTAATCCTGCAGCTCCACTTCCCATCCAGCTCTCTGCTTGTGGCCTGGGCAAGCAGTCGAGGATGGCCCAAAGCTTTGGGACCCTGCACCCACGTGGGAGACCCGGAAGAGGTTCCTGGTTCCCGGCATCAGATCGACACTCACTGGCCGTTGCGGCTCACTTGGGGAGTGAATCATCGGATGGAAGATCTTCCTCTCTGTCTCTCCTCCTCTCTGTATATCCGGCTTTCCAATAATAATAAAATCTAAAAAAAAAAAAAAAAGAATGTATGTATCTACCTATCACCATACATAACAACTTCAAATGATTGCATAATATGCACAGAGAGTCACTTAGTTAAAGAATTCATCATGTTTAGGTAGTTTACGACTATTTTAATGAAATGTTCTTTACTTAACAAATGCAGTTATGCTCTCCTAATTTACTAAAGTTTGGTGAGAAAAGAGTTTGTAGTAGCCCTTTAACATATTCCCTCTACCTTAAGTTTGTCTGGAGATAAAGAATGATCATATTAATTCTACTGGACAAAACCCTAATTACCATCTAGTGAAATGCAAATGATCATCTGGTAACTATGCAGATAACCTGGCAAGCTCATCAATGATAAATACTAACAGAATGATAATAATATTTTTGAACATGAAAGGGTTTTTTAGTGATGGAAAACTTTTCAGTGGAAGTTGCTTAACTCTTCTGTTGAAATTATACTTACTGTAAATGCACCTAGGATTTGTAGATCATGGGGACTTGTTAGTTAAGGAAGAGAGTGCATGATGTATAATTATTATATGATAGCCCAGTGTAACTTTTCTGTGTGAGTGATGTGTTGAGTACATTGCTCAAATACTTCTTCTGTTAACCTGGAGCCAAATGTGTTCCTATTTTAGGACAAGAAATTCCTTTTTTATTAGAATCCTTTTCTGAGTGTCTCAGATTGCCCCAAGGGAAGAATTTTCACTTATTTATCTGATATTGAGTATAAATCTTAGGATTTATATACTCTGATTTCACAATTTCATTCTGCTTTGGTTTGAATAATGGATCCATTGTGATTCTGGGCTTGAACTTGAGGGTAAGAATCTTGTGAGATGGTATGGGCCAATAATGGGTGTGTCCTAATGTGCTACCTCTCTGTTGATTAGGCAAGTTCTCTGAAAGGATCCAGGAAGCCCTGTCTCTTGCTGCTTTTAGTTGACTACATGATTCTTTGTCTACTCCAGCTCTTCTATCTTTCACCTGCTGTGGGCCCCCTGCAAATGTTTACGCCTATTTTGAGATACTTGGATTTGAATTTCCAAAACCTGTAAGCTACAGGAACCTCCTGTATGAGTAGCTTGAATCAGACATTAAGTTATACTGGTGTAACAGTAACTAATACAGATGCTTTGTACCGCCACACATAAATACTCAAGGAAGAAATACCAAATACCAAATTTCTCTGTGAAGGAGAATGCTTTAGAACCTGTGATACATGACACTGGTACATTAACTTCATAAGGTCAAAATACCATTTTTAATGATTGCTATGATTTCCCTTAGTCTTTGCTTGGGGAGATATTAGATAGTTCTCTTAGTTTTTGTGTTACATTCCTACATTTTTAAAAAGGATCTTCTGTACCTCACTGGTATGTGAAAGCTCAGTTGTTTAATAGCTTTAAATAAGTATAGTCACATAACTGGTACGGTATTAGGCACATGGCCAGTGTTCATCCATGTTGGTTCTTATACCATGATAGTCATTATCAACATTATTTTCACTAGGATACCTCTTGTGAACCAATCATCCTTTGATGCACTCCAATGACTGAAGAGGACACTATGAAGGATTAAAGCAACAATTTCATTATTAATAAAGCCATGTTAGGTGCCCTTATAGAATCACTGGAGCCAAGGTAGGCTAGAGCTTGCACCTACAGGAGATGGAGCTATAGTTGCTCAGTTCCTTTCTCCTAAAATAAATCATTTCTCCTCTCTAGGAAAAGAGTAAACAAGAGAATTAGGGAGGAGAAAGTAACTAGGTATCTTGCCTCCAATGCTCTTCCCCCTTGGGCAGAGTATGAGCTTCCTCTCGTGAGAATGTGAGGCATGAAGGGATATTAAGATGTACACGATAGTGTGGGCTCACACATGTCAGGGCCAACATCCTCTTTTTTCTAGATAACTAAATAGGCTAAAGTTTGTTGCACTTGAAGATTTCATATCTGGAAAGTGGGCTTTGAAGACAAACACTGTTTTTAAATTGCAGCAATAGTTTCAAGAGTAGAAAGATGTCTGCCTTGGCAATGTTCCAAGTCTCACATAGAAGGGATCATTATGTTCAGGGATTGTGAACTATATTATGTGCTTCTACTCTGCTAACAGTTTTAATAGCTGGTTTGTTTTTCTTCAGCGATGATCTTTTGTGGTATTTTCCATTTTTTTAATCAGGCAAGAAGCTGTCTCCAAATTCTCTTTGTTTGTTAGAACCTTGTTTTCCCCCAAAAAGTTGAGGCATCTTCCAAGATGAGAAAAATATAGTCTTTAAGACTTACTTGACACTTACACCAAAATAGCAATGTCTGGAATCAAGTAGAAACATTTTGAAGACTGAAATGATAATTTAAAAAAAGGTGCATGAGGAGAAGTAGTTTTCACCGCTTCTGTTGAAAAGTTAGTGCTTGTCATCTATGCTACATCTTATTTTTGAAATGCGTTCAAAGTTGTCGCTGGTTTGATTTCTCAGGTGGTGTGGCTGCCAATTCCTTCCCCAGCACTCTGTCACTTGGCTTGTTTCCAGTGATGCCATGTGTAGCGTTCCCTTCCCTCCTTACTTTTCTAAATAGAGAAGAAAACAGGTTCATTCTGACATTAGCTTGCAAGCTGTATAATTGGAATTAAAATTCAAGACATGAATGGTTTTAATTCAGGGCTAGTTGCATTCACATTTTTCAAGTTTCAAAGAAAGTACCATTAAGTTTAAGAAATGGGCAGATAAAGCTTTGGTTCCCAAATTCAGAACAGCTTTACTCTGGCCACTGCAGCCATTTGAGGAGTAAACCAATAGATGGAAGATCTGTCTCTGTACACATGATAGTCTCAAAGTTGTGAGAGAACGCATTCTGAGTTCAGGCTGAAATAGAAACAATTTCTCTTTATCAGTTTTGATCTATTTTCTTTTAATAGGTATCTGTAAAATGAGCTC
The DNA here is from genome assembly GCF_030435755.1 of Ochotona princeps. Lineage (NCBI taxonomy): Eukaryota > Metazoa > Chordata > Mammalia > Lagomorpha > Ochotonidae > Ochotona > Ochotona princeps. Next base: position 73,394,168 of record NC_080838.1, read on the forward strand.
AAATTGTATTCTTTGCTGATTTCTAATTTACAAAATTCCTTTTCATTTTTAAATATATTGTGCCTTCACCAGATTATCTTTGTCTAGTGAATTTCATAGCAGTTGATAAGTCCCACTATATAAAATTTAGCAAAGAATCTCAAACATCCTGTGTTTTGACATCCATATCAGTCTTTACTCAGGGAGCACAGCATCCATTACCTGTATTAAAAGAAAATAGTGTTTGCTGTTTTCTTCTAATATTGCCATTTATTGTTCTATATTAGTGGGCTATCCATCTAAATCTATCTTTATGTTAGTATGTATACTCACATATTGTGGGTAGTAAGCCACTACCTGCTAATACTTTAGGATAATGAATTCACTCTTATTTCGCTTTTAAGGAATGGGAATTGATCTACACATATGTCATTAGTTCTCACTGGATCTGGAGGCGAGAGCTGGCAGATGTCTTCATGTTACAGATGGTTCTTTATGTGCCTGCATTCTCTGTTTACCACCTGGAAGACTTGCAGTGGACACAGTGGATCTGTCAGCATGACAGTTGGCATTTCTGTATACCCCAGGGATGGAGAGTGCTATATGCACAAAATGGACCCATTTCCCTTACACATTATAATCCCTTGGTGACATCCACACTTACTTCATGATCCATAAACATTCATATGCTAATTGTCATGCTGTACTGCAGGTATTTAAGAAAAGGAAGTAGAATAGCATCTAGTCCTTTAATCATTTATTCTATACCTTCCTCAAAAGGGTAAAAGGAAAGTGTGAAAATCAAGTGAGCAACCAGTTTTGGGCACTGCAGAATGGGAAATTAAATTTTACATACTTACAAGTATAAAAAAATGAAAACTTGGTGTTTTGGATGTTTTCTCTGTATTAAGTCCAGCATAAGCTCCTATGTGACTGGCCTTGATCTTAAGTGCAGTAAGTTGGTCATGACACATCCTCTTGAGCATAAAGATGCCAGAAATCAGTCCACTGTAGTAGCTCATCTACAAGTCAGATGATCAATAGTCATCTAACTCAAGCAGACATATCACACAATTTATCTCAATGACTAAACATCCCTTCTGCCACTTGCTAAATAAATTTATGGATGTTTTGGTTCCAGATTTTTGAAAATGATCCTCTCTGGATGCCAAACTAGCTGCTTTGCCACTGAATGTTATGGGTAGGACAGCCCTGGCTGTCCAGAGGGGTAAGTGAATCTGAGAAGCAGTGATGTGGAAGGAACTCAAGAACTATACCAGCTTGCTGCTTGGAAATCCTCCAATGCAATGTCAAAACAGCAGGGACTCTCTGAGCACCTGCCTAAGCTGCACTTAAAATTAATGATTGTTTGTGAGAACAGACTAGGAGGAAAATCTACTCCGTTCACAAGTTATTGGTGTGGATTAGCTTCATTGGTACCTAATGGCTGACTGCCACTGAACTGATCTTTTTTTGTACTTTCTGGCTCTGTTCTTAGGATGCCAGAAGCTCTTTCTTTAGCTGGTGCTTTATCTAATTTTTGTACAATCAATTCCACCTTATTCTCACTCAGTACAATTGGCAGGACTGTATTGTTTATAGGGAAGGCATTTTCCTTCTAATTTAATACCTGAAATTTTTGTATGCTCCTTCCATTAAAATTTTTTTTCTCTGCTTTCAACATGTATGTGAAGCTATGGAACTGGATTTTTAACTCCTGTTGCCCTTTCCTTTTTGGGTGTGTAGTCTTCTCTTTTAAGATTGCATTCTTGAGAAATCTCATGTCTCAATGCATTTTTTTTTTTTGGCGTAAAGATGCACTAGCAATTTTTCAGATTGACATCATTTCATAACAGCCACATCAATCACAGCATAAATAACAACAGCAACAACGTCAACAACAAATTGTAGCACCTTGATTAAGTAATGTGCCACTGAGTAGGCAGCACATGCTTAACTAAAAGGAAACACAGAAGTCTCTTAGGAACTATGTTGCCATTGCATACTCCATGGGCACTTGATGAACTCCACTAGAGAAAAGAAATTATTTGGAAGCAAACAAACCGACATAAAAACATCAAAACATCTGAGACATAGCCAAAACAGCCAACAGACGCTCAATGGAATATTGGAGTTACCCTTTCCATGTTGGCTTCCTTATATGAGAGAGAATATATGGTATTTATTCTTTTGTGATTGACTCATTTCGCTGAGCATAATGGTTTCTAGTTGGGACCACCTGGTTTTAAATAGAATAATATTGTTCTTCTTGACAGCTGAATAATATTCCATTGAATAGATGTACCACAGTTTTTTTAACCATTCTTCCTTAGACGCACATCTGGTTTGTTTCCATGTCATTGCTATTGTAGATTGTGCTATTGTAGATTGGCTGTTATGAAATGATGTCAATCCGAAAAATAGTTAAAGAAATGTTCTAGATATGAGAAAAAAATGTCTTTGGTATTTTGAGATTGCAATAAGCTTGTAAATTGCTTTAAGTATGATGGGTATTTTGATGATATTAATACTTTCAATATATAGGAATTTGATTTTAACAGATAATTTTGTACTATGAATGTTTACTGTTAGTACCAGGTGTGAAATATGGCTTTTTGTTATTGTTATACTTTTGTTTTCGAAAGATTAATTTTTCTGGCCGAAAGTCTTAATTATTTTAGAGGTAATCTGTGACTACTTTGCCATGTGTGTGTTTTTCCTTTCTTCCTGCGTGTTCCATTAGGAAGATATTCTGACTTTGTAGATGAAACATGCTTATGCTTTATTGTACAAGAAGTCTTATGTTTTTAAAGCAAAAAAAGGTGTTTTTTTAAAAAAAGATGCACTAGCAAAACACTGATTTATGTGTAAGTAGATTTATGCATACAGTTTGTTCATTGTTTAGCAATAAATGTCTACATTAGATAATGAGCTTGGTGTCTAGAATGTTTAGTGGGGCAAATTAAAGACTACATAAAAGTACAGAGTTATCAATTATAGTGTCCCATAGACATATTTTTATTGCAAATACAGTAAAAATCCATTGTCCGTCTTTAGTGAGTTCCTGCAGGACAGCATGAGCTAATTGTCTCTCAAAATACACTTTAGGTCAATGATCTTCTAAAATCTAGACTTACAGGCTATCATCAAAGTTTTGAAAGTGTTCTTTGCAAATGCATCTCAAGTTTTAAAGTACATACGTTTATATATGTAATTGATTATTAGCCCTATCAGATACATTATAAATCATGCATCTGATCAAACATTTTAAAGTCTTCAGAAGAATGAATAAAATTTAAGCACTCTGATATTTTTTGCTTCCCACTGCAATAAATTATGCCCTACATACCAGTAGTGAATTCTTTGGAGATGAGGGTTTCCCCCTTCTAAGTTTGAATATTAGAAGAACAAGAGATGATTTTGAAAAATTCAACTTTCCTCATCTTCCTCCTTATGCCAACTTGATTAGAATCTCTAACTAAGACTGGAAGAGACTGTTATATGAATTTTATAAATCACTTCCTAGTTATTCCGATGATGTATGTGAAAGAACCACTGTTCCATGGCCAATGGCATTAACAGGGAAACAGTGTGGGGTACCAGCATGAAACTCTAACTGTATGGAATAAACACAAGTTGAGAATTCCCAAGGACCTTTGACATGAAAAAGGCTCTCAACTGAGTTGGGTCACCCAGGAGGATGTTGAAGTCCAATCTCCCAGCAGTTGTGAATTTGACCTTATTTAGAAATAGGACTTTGGCAGGGGATCACGATGATATTGTCAGACTGGATTCTAAATCCTTTTGATTTATCTCCCTATAAAAAGGGCAAATGTGGATCCAGGCACAGACTTGTACATAAAGAACATTCTATGCAACTATTAGAGTTATTCTGTTAGAAGTGAGGAGAGAGAGGTCTGGAGCTGATTCTCCCCTGGCACCTTCGAACAAACCTTGTACCCAGAAGCAAGAAACTCATTCTGGGTGGCAGGGACCTAAGCAACTGAGACACTGTCTGCTACCTCTCAGACTATGTATTAGCAAGATGCAGGGTCATTGGAAATAGAGGTAGGGCTGTATTTCAGGTGCTCATTGATAATAATGCAGGCTTAACCTGCTACACCATAACTTCCACCCTGAATTTTTCCCTTGTTTTGTTGCTACTTAATATGGGTGTGTGTCTTATATATATTCACACATACATGTTACAAAGGAAGAATTGCTCAGAGAGAAATGCATGTACACACACACATAGAGAGAGAGAGAGAAAGAGAGAGATTTTCCATCTATTGGTTTACTCCTCAAGTGGCTGCAGTGGCCAGAGTAAAGCTGTTCTGAATTTGGGAACCAAAGCTTTGTCTGCCCATTTCTTAAACTTAATGGTTTGTTTTATTATTGAGTTGCTTGGGATGCTTATATATGATGGGTGTTACATATGATGTTATATATGATGGATGCTTATATATGATGAGTGTTACTCCTCTATCAGCTGCATAATTCTTCTCAGATCCTGTTGGTTGCCTCTTCAGTACTGCCAGTGGCTCTGGATGTGAAGGTCTGTTCCCACCCGACTCTCCGGCATGTGCTGTTGCTTTCAGTCCCCGGCCAAGGGGTGACATTATGTGGACAGTCTCTGCTACATGATTACACTGTTCACACTGCTCCATGCAGTCTCTCTCCTTCTCATTAGAATTTGCATTGCAAACTTCTCTCCAATTCTCATCTGGGAATGTACTTCCTCTGAGTTTCTAGCAAAAATCAGCATGGCTTTTTCTTAGCCATTTTCTTAGCCATTTTGTACCCTGTACTTTCTAAGTCACCTAGTTTGTGGTGCTTTGTTCTGGCTGGTCTAGGCAACTGACACACATAGGAAAGAAATATTTGTAGTCATAGCTACCAAACCAAACAAACCACACCAAAAAATGTCAAGGCACTTTACTTTTTCTTTCTTTTCTTTTTCACTTTCTTTCCAATGTTGCTCCTGGGAGAAGTGTATACTTAAAATGGATGAAATAAGTATACCATCTAATTTAGTTAAACTTTTAGAGGAAAAGTTCAATTTATATCTTAATATAAAAGTAAACGTGCACATTCTTGAAAACTTAAAATAATATAAAAACATGAAAAGCATGCAAACAATTATACCCAAATGACCGCTGGAGACATTTTAGTGCATTCCAGCATACTGTTTTTCTCTTTATTTGCTATTTCAAAAACATATTTAAGAAATTATTAAACAGCATATTTTTATTTTTAGAGATTATTGTGAAATCTAAAGTAGAATTTTGGCCCACGAGGGTGGTGAGTAGAGGATGGGCATTGTGGACAGGGGATAGGCACCTTGTTAAGCAACCTGCTGGGGCTGGGAAGGAAAGCAGGTAATGTTCATGACCATGGACCATGATAAAGGGCACCAGGACATACGGAAAACCTTGTCAGTAATTGCTGAGCATGATAAGCAAGAATAGAGTGCGGTAGAAAACCTCCTCAGGAGCTGTTGACCATGCTAAGGAAGTGCAAACTGGGCAGAAAATCTCAACAGTACCTGCTCATTTGCAGTGTATACTGTGGAGGTTTGGAGTGCCCTGCTGCAGTGCAGCTAGTAAGGTTAGTACTGGGACAGTGAGCTTCTACTGGCTTTTGGGTTAACTGTTTGTGCCCAGATTCTGAAAAATCCTGCAACTTAATGTATAAATGGACAGAAAGCTTCTTGTGTGTGGAAACTGTCACGGGAAGAGGCAACCAGAAAAGAGTGAGATGGATTCAGTGGCTGCTTTCTGTCGAAAGGGAACATAGTTCCTCTTCCCTGGGTACTGGAACTGAGGTCACTGGGTCAGTGGCTTGGACTGGATGTCCTTCAGCAGAAGGATGATTTTGGCATAGGATTGAGTGAAGCTCTGGACCACTGAGTGAACAAATCGCCTTAGTAACAGAAGGAAGAATGGCCCTAGAGGTATAACAAAAACTGCTAGAAGGGAAATGGGAAGGGGCTCAAGGCAAGGTTGCCAGGGAATTTTTGAGACAAGTTGCTCCTGGAGTCAGATATTTATTGTCAGATTTCTGATGCCCTGTTTATCAACCCATTTAAAAGTAAGTGGGGACTGACAGGAGGAGTATTCAGGTTTAAAAATAATCAGGTGTGTGCGAGGCCAGCCCTATAGCTCTGTCTCTCTACAATGGGAAACATTATAAGGAAGATGTGAGCCTCCTTAAAGAGGGCACTCTGTGCCCAGCACGATCGCCTAGTGGCTAAAGTCCTTGCCTTGAACTCGCTGGGACTCCAGATGGCCGCTGGTTCTAATCCCGGCAGCTCCACTTCTCATACAGCTCCTTGCTTGTTGCCTGGAAAAGCACTCAAGGATGGCACAAAACCTTAGGACTCTGCACCCACGTGGGAGACCTGGAAGAACTCCTGGCTTGAGATTGAAGTAGCTGTGGCTGTTGCAGTCACTTGGGGGAGTGAATCATCGGATGGAAGATGTTTCTTTCTGTCTATCCTCTCTGTATATCTGACTTTCCAATAAAAATAAATAAATCTTAAAAAAAAAAAAGGCTCCCGTTACCTGGCTGGACTAAGAGCAGAGTTGACTGAAAAGGAGGTAGCACAGAAGAGATGGTGTCAAGAACACGTATATATTTAAAAGGCAGTTTATAGAAACTGCATCTGTTGCTTTGCTCCCTAAACAACCAAACTGGCCAGGGCTGTGCCGGGTTGAAGCCAGCAGCCTGAATCTTCTTCAGGATTTCCCACTTTGATGTGGGGGACCAAGCACTTGGTCTATTTTTTTTTCCTGCTCTCCCAGGCCATTATCAAAGAGCTGGACTTGAGGTGGAATACCTAGGTCTCAGACTGGTACACCTGTGGAATGCGGGTGCTGCAGACAATGGTTTTAACCCAACTATGAAACAATGTGGGTCTCATTTTTTTTTTTCTTGGAATACCAAGTGTTTTCTGTACTTGCTTTTATTATCATTACACTCTCATTTTCCCTAATATCAGGGACAACCTGGGCAGGAATCTATAGTCACAAGCTTGCTTTCATATTGTCTTCTCTTGTGAGTTAAGATTAAGTCCACTATGACAAATATGTCCTTCCAGGTAAGATCAGATGTGCCTGTCATCCTATACCATTTAAGTTTTAGTAAAACTTCCCCATCTCCCTTTTTACCTCATTTAAATCCTGTGTTATAAAGAGAGCTCATATCCTAATGGACCTGTTGGATCCCGCTATCTCCGGTGGGGGATACATTTCAACGGCTTTAATGTTCAGGGATGAGGGTTGGCTGGCTGAACCAAAGGAAGTAGTTCCCTTGTCCAGAAATGGAAGGGATGGGACTTTGTCTACTGGAGGTCAATGGTAGATTAAGTAAAGTTTAAACATAAGAGTTTCTGACCATTTCCCATGCTCATGTTTGCTGCATCTCCTGATCTCTGCTTTTGTTTTTTCCTTTATAATTGATCACCAGCAAATTGGAGAGGGAGAGCATGGCTATGAACAACGAGGGATGAACAAAGGAAAAAAGCCAGCTCCATGTCTCAGTATGGACCCAGTCTGATTCATCCATTGGGAAGGAGGGAGAGAGTAGCCATCCTCACTGCCCTCTGTATCTAACATGGCCTGCAGGGCACAGCTATCTGATACACAACCACAGGGATGGCCAGCCCAGAAACTGTACCGCTTGACCCTGCAGCACAGAATATCTGACATTTTAATAAATAGAATGTAACTTGGCTATCAGTGTATAGCCATACAATGCATTTTATGCAATCTAAGTTTTGTTATCTCACCTAATTAAGAGAGTTTTACTGACCCAACTGGAAGCCCCAAATTCAAAAGGGTAAGTTCAGAGCTTTACTGCGTAGTTAGGTTTTTAAACTATTTGGTAAGCTGAGTGTTTTAAACAAGCTGTGTACCAGATCTAAGGCTAAGATGGTCACAACAGCATTTAAAAATAGACCCATAATGTTAACTCTTTTAAGGTTCTGTTCTCGGGCCTGTCGCGATAGCGTAATGATTAAGGTCCTCACCTTGAATGTGCCAGGATCCCAAATCGGCGCCGGTTCTAATCCCGGCAGCTGCACTTTTCTTGCAGTTCCCAGCTTGTGGCCTGGCAAAGCAGTTGTGGATGGCCCAAAGCCTTGGGACCCTGCACCCGTGTGGGAGACCCGAAAAAGAAGTCCCTGGCTCCTGGCTTTGGATTGGCACAGCACCGGCCGTTGCGGCCACTTGGGAAGTTAATCATTGGGCAGAAGATCTTCCTCTCTGTCTCTCCTCCCCTGTGTACCTCTGCCTTTACAAATAAATAAATAAATCTTTCAAAAAAAGACTGGTCTCTCAAGAACTCAATAATTGCAGCATAAAACAGTAGAAACCTGCTTCCAGCATGTACATACAGGTGTCTTACAAAACACAAACACACCTTGATTAAAAATGTTAGCAGTTGGCAGGCATCAAGTCAGTCCATTACTTAACACAGTTAAATATATCATGGAGCAAAGAGTTCAAGCACTGGATGATCCTGTTTGGAATTTTACAACACAAGAGCTAACTTTAAACTATCTTCCTTTTTCTACTCTCATCCAACCTAATTTTATACAGCGCTTGACTTCCAAAGCCTTTTCTGGTTCCTGTTCCGCAAGAGAAATTTCTCATGTTTGTAGCTTCCTGCACATATTTCTTCTCTACCTACTGGTTTCTTTAATTTGCATCCTAAAATAATCCTCTGACACTTTTAAATTAAAAGAGAAGCATATTTTAGCCCTTGTTACTTTAAAGTAGTTTTTATTTGGGTGAAATTTTGTAGAGAACAGGTAAATCATATTTTTAAAACAATTATACTTTGGCAAAGTGTTGTGGACCCTAGCTACCCCGGGAGTATCTTAAAAGCTTAAAAAAAAAAAGAAATATTTTAACATAGACCCAGTGTTTTAACTAAAATACAGTAACTGCATTAAATCATTTGCAAATATTTTAGCTAATTTAATTCTAAATGCTGTGTTATGGATGATAAAAGACCTAGGCCAGCCATTATCACAATTAAAACTCAGCCATTTTCAGCATTTTAGGGAGCATGATAGAATTTTTTTGTGGAATATTTGTTTAACTGTGAAAGGCAGAGTTAAAGCGGGGAGAGGAAGAGCTCTTCCCTTCACTGCTTCAGTCCCCAAATGGCCACACATGCCGGGCACTGGACCAAACTGAAGCCAGATACTCAAAATTCCATCAAGTCTCTATTTGTGTGCCAAGGGTCCCAACATTTGGCCCATCTTCTGCTGCTTGCTTAGATACGTTAGTTAAGAGTTGCATCAGAAGGGTGGCTGGGACTTGAGGTGGCCCTCTTGTAGGATGCTGGTCTTTCAGGCAGCCGCTTAGTCCTTTTCCCCCACAATTTCAGTACCAAGCATGGCACTTCATAAAAGCAAACCATCCTAAGATCAGTTTTTGTCAGTGTTTTTTAAAAGTGTTGGCAGAATGGGTAGGGGAATTGAGACACATGGCTTCCTTTAGTAGGATCTCTGAGACCAGTCTCTGCAGCCCTGTAGACATGGAGCTCCATCCACTCTCTTGCTCCTTCAGTTGAGTCTGAGTGAGAAGGGGTACCATGCAGAAAGGGCCCACAGAGGGGTAGTGCTTTCATCTCTTGAGAGAGATTCCTGACAGTTTTTGCATGGTGTGAGAAAAGGAGACTTGGGCTGACAGGCATACAGTACATGGAAATGCCAGGGTGGCCAGTTTACATGAGAAAATGGGCAAGCATCTGTTTCTGTGAAATATTGGCAAAGAGACTTTGGCTGTCACTACATAAGGTAGGGGAAAAGATAGGAACAGGCAAGATGGGGAACATGTCTTAGGCTAGGTTGTGCAGTACTCACCACTTTTTTTTTTTCTTCACTGGCTCTGCCAAAAACATGCTAATAGATATGCCTGAAAAGAAACTCTCCTCTTTGTGTAGGAAATTGTTTAGATAGACCTGAGAGTACTGGTAAGCAAGGTAGCAAGGTTTCATGGTGCAGAGCATCTGTCAGAATAGATGGACATTTCTGCAGACTGGAAGGAGAAAGAGCCCAGTAATTTAGAGTGGTGATAAGCAAAGTTACATAGTTTAATGAAGAAAATACACCCAACAAGCTGTGCAGGTAACTGCAAACTGAGAAAAGTAAATTTGGGAGGAAGGTGTGGAAGCAGATGAGATTTTCTGTGAGGCTGCAAGGAAAGGTGAAGAGGAGGAGTTGGAAAAGCGGCATGAGTGGGATTACAAAAGTTTGATCTTTTTCCTCCAGGAAAAAGCATATGCTATGTGGTGCCAGACAGAGTAAAGAGTAGCTGCAGGGAAAGAAAATGCCTTAACAGAAGGAACCTCAGACCACTTTCCATTGTGATTGATGAAGCTGTGTGTTAGCAAACTGAATTGCTGAAAATAATCTCTTTGGCTTGTTCCCCACACCCCTATATATAGGGTCTCAAGGGTATGGTGGAGATACTCAAAGGATCAGTGCTAAGAGTGAGTTTTCCCTGAGGGAAAGTGGGTAAGTTGTCGGGAGTCAAAACCATGAGAGATAGAGAGAGACAGGCATCACTGATTCTTTACTAAGTCCTGAAAAGGCAAAGTCATCTCTTAGTTACAGGGTCCTTCAGAGAAGACCCAAAAGGACTCACTTGATCTCCTGGAAATGTGAGCAATGTGTAATAGCAAAGAATGAGGGCAGGTCCGGCACCACGGCTCAATGTCTTAATTCTCGCTCTACACACATTGGGATCCCATATGGGTGCAGGTTCATGTCCCAGATGTTTTACTTCCCATCCAGTTCCTTGCTTGTGGCTTCAGAAAGCAGTAGAGGACGGCCCAATGCCTTGAGACCCTGCACTCATGTAGGAGACCTGGAAGAAGCTCCTGCCTCCTGGCTTTGGATCAGCTCAGCTCCAGCCATTGTGGCCACTTGGGGAGTGAACCAGTGGGCAGAAGATCTTTCTTTCTGTCTCTCCTTCTCTCTGTAGCTCTGCCTTTGCAATAAAAATAAATAAATCTTAAAAAAAAATGCAACAAGGGAGAGGTGATGATTTCTCATGTAGTGATTATCTTAAAATATCTTCTTGTTTTTGGCACCAAAATGTGAAATTTAGAATTTCTGAGTAGAGAAGGTATAGAAACAACAGTTCAAGACAGGAAAGATTTTTTTTTTCTTTTCACGAAGTGAGTATAGTGGTGTCTAAAGTCGAGTTTTCACATGTCCAGGAAGTGTCCACTGGCTTGAAGTAATGAGGAGCTATACATAACAAAAACCTTGTCAGTCATTGCTGGCCACGATAACCAAGAACAAATGGACAGGTAACCGTCTGAGTAACTGTGACCATAGACACTCATTAATGATGAGTTGTTCCCATCTTTTAGAATGCTCTGGATGGGTCTGTAAAAGTTACAGTTGGAGCAGTTGGCACTGTAGTATAGTAGTATTCATCCTTTAGTTCATGATCCAGGGATACAGGTTCACAAAAAATTGAGGTTACGATCAGATGGCTCCGTGGTGCTTTCCTTCACCCACACCTGAGAGTTACATCAGTTAGAGGCCTAGTGATTCACAGACTTTAACCCCATACATCATGTCTAGCTTTCAGTAGTGAATTACAAGGGACACTAATTTGAAATATGTATATTTATATATATTATATATACACATATATATATAACTATATATGTGTGTATATATATATATATATATAGTTTTAGGAGACTAAGCATTAAGGCTAGACTCTGGCACTACAAGGGTGTTTGTCAGCAGACCAGCAATTTAAAAGAAGTATGATTAATGAGAGCTCTGATATAAGAATGATATGTAAGAATACATAGATAATATTCCTATCTCAGGGGTTTCCTGACCAGCAAGCCCCACAACCCCAGAAGGGGTGAGGCAGTGTTTAGCTGAGACCAAAACCACCAGACCGAGTCTGATCAAGCATGTCCATTTCTTATCAAACAAGCACAAATTTATATAAACTAAGAAAGGGGAAGGCAGAAGGGTGTCTCCCAACAGTCCTCCCACCCAACAACAGCACTATAATTGGCTAGAAGCATGTCTATCTCTCTGGACCCTCCAATCATGTCATAGGTTATATACAACACTGACGGCTAGCAGGTATGCCTCAGGTCCCAGGCAGGTAGGGCGTGGGTCATGTACAACACAAAAGGCTGGCCAGTAGGCTGTGGGTCACGTATACTAGGTAGGCAGTCAGGTAACATGGGCCACATCTGATTTCTAAGAGTTGCTTATCAAGGAAATCCCAGCACAGCTGGTCCAAGGACAGAGAAGAGAGACTGGGGTGTAGCCCATTGCTCTTGCCTGTAGGGCCCAGGAACAGGTTAGGTTGAAGTCTCAGCAGAAACCATTGTCAGGGATTTTCCCTGTGAACCTGGTGTGCCATGTGCCCATGAACTCCCACGTAGGCCAAGCAGGCAGAAATCCAGGGGATAATCTCCCACATTCATATAAGCAAAGAGCTAAAGGTTTTAAGAATGAATCCCAAAGAAATAGTAGATATCATAACACTATAACAGAATAACTGATGCTTTTGGCAGAAACTTTGTAGACTACACATGTTTAATGAATACCTTTCAAACTTTTTTTTTTCATTGAAGAGTATATTATTTACTTGAAAGGCAGAGTTACATACAGAAAGGGACACAGAGAGATCCTCCATCTGCTGGTTGACTCCCAAATTGCTGTGTGATTTCTTGGCCACCTGGTGAGGGACAAATATGGCCTGTCCCCCAAATGGCAAGTTACCCTTCTCACTGAGGTATCAGGCTTCTCAGGGATTAAACATTATCCAGTGCCAATGTGTGCAAACATGGAGGAGTGAAATGGTGGCCCAGGAGAATGACCTGTTAAGGCTTGCCCCTGGACCTGACATGAGATTTTAGTGGACTGAAATGGTCTCATTACCCTGTACCACTAGAACAATATATTAATCCCCAAATCCATGGTGTTAAGGGATCATTTCTATATATCTTTGAAAAGACTGAAGGTTACATTTCTGTTAGCACTAGACAGACGGAACTTGTGGATCCATGCTGTGATAATACAGGAGAAAATGGTGGGAGGGGTGGGAGGGGAAGGGAGGAAGGCAAACCTATATCTGCAGAAATGTATAATTTTCGAAACTTTTCCAAATTGGAAATATCAACAAACATGTTGAAGCCAGTCATTTACAAATATTTTGTATGTCTTTATTAGGAGATTTTTATACCATTAAAATATGACTAAAAATCATGGTTCTTTGTTTTGTCCTTGCTCTTCTAACATTCTGTTGTTTGGCTTGAGGGTTGTGAAGTAGTATGATTGATGAGTTTAAGCCATTTAAATTCAGGGTTAATATAAAAGGGTGGTACTTTGGTCCTGTCATCTAAGCAATGGGTTGTTCATTGATTTAGTCTTCTGTTGTTATTTTATGGGATGTTCTTCGCATTTGCCTTTGGTTTTGGTGGGCGTTGTTCCTTTTCTCTGTCAAGAGAACATATTAAATATCATTTGTAGAGCAGGTTTGGAAGAGGCATATTCCATTTCCTTGTTGAGTTTAATTAGCCATATGGCATGTTTTTGTTTTTGAAGACTTACTTATGTTTTTTAAAGATTTATTTATTTTATTACAAAGTCAGATATACAGAGAGGAGGAGAGACAGAGAGGAAGATCTTCCATCCGATGATTCACTCCCCAAGTGAGCGCAACGGCCACTGCTGTGCCAATCCAAAGCCGGGAACCAGGAACCTCTTCCGGGTCTTCCACGAGGGTGCAGGGTCCCAAGGCTTTAGGCCATCCTCGACTGCTTTCCCAGGCCACAAGCAGGGAGCTGGATGTGGAGCGGAGCTGCCAGGATTAGAACTGGCACCCATATGGGATCCCGGGGCGTTCAAGGTGAGGACTTTAGCTGCTAGGCCACTGTGCCAGGCCCGACTTACTTGTTTTTTTATTTGAAAGGAACATTTACAGAGAGAGGAGTGACAGAGAGAGAGGGAGAGAGAGAACTTCCATCCACTCCTCCACTCCCCAATGGCCAGAAAGGCCAGAGTTAAGCTGACCTGAAACCAGGTGACTAAGGATTCTTTCAGGTATCCCATGTGGCTTTAGGGTCCAAATGATTTGGGCCATTCTCTGCTGCTTTCACAGGTCTTAAGCAGAGAGCTGAATTGGAAGTGGAGCAACAGGAACTAGAACCCATGCCATATTGAATACTGGTGCTTCAGATGGAGAATTAGGCCATTGGGCTATCACTCTAGCCCCTGACAAGTTTTATTTTATGTTTTTTAAATGCGTATATAGACTATGTAGCCTTGTATAGAGCTTTAAATTTTTTTTCCAATAAGTTTAAAGAATGATTTACAGTCACCTGCTTGCAATTGATGTACATATTCTTGCATCAGCTTCTTGTAGGTTTATGAGTCTGTACTCATTCATTTAAAAGCCCTTTAAGGTATGTGTTGAATGCCTCCTCTGTCCTATGTAGTGTTCTTTTCATGTATATTGTGAGGCACAGTTAATGTGAGTGTGAGTACAGCAGCAAAAATAGAAACAAAGAAAAAAGCAATAGATTAATGAATTTCTCATCCATTTTCCTATCAGTTTGACTTCTAAAGGTACTTTCCCAGTTGTGTTTGTGATTATTGATTCAATTTTTTATTTACAGTGAAGTTATTGATGATTTGCATTTACTAACTAAATTGTGTTTTTAATATTAATGGCTATATTTGTTTTTTTTTCTGATCTACATAAAATAATACTTTCATTATAGAAAGATACAAACATTAAGATAAAGCATAAATCAAATGCAGCAGTTCACATATTCTCCTTTTGTGGATTTAACATTTAGCTAAATGGAATTTTAATAATACATCAGTTAGTAACACATTGAATGTTTGAGCTAAATTGTTCTAGGATGGTTTTATTGTTAGCATTTTTTATTCTGTTTCTGTGACAGCAGTGACTTATAATTCTTTAAGCACATTTGTTTATGCTGTTAGGGACTTGCATTTCTGCTGAGAATGGAAGTCTGCTTCTCAAAATAGCATTACTTGTTGGTCTTGTTAAATTTTCAGTTAGTACTTTGAAACTGAAAGTGACCTATGTATCTTTTATTTCCATGTGGGCATTTTCTACTGTGGGGTGGCCTGATAACCCATGGGAGTAGTGTCCAATCCACAGCTAGCTGGTAACTAATCATGCCAGGTTTTAGGGATCTAGCTCATGTTCGAAAATTCATACAGGTCTTCATTAACTCAAAGGGAAAGTTTGGGACAGACAGTTGAGTTCCCCAAGGTTGACTCTTACAAGATGCTCTGAAAGATGAGGAACAGCAATTTCAGTTCTTTCAATTGATTCCTTCACAGTAACACACACTCACAGACACACATGCATATACCTACTTTCATTTTCTGATTTTCCCCAAGTTTAATTGATAGTGTTACTATTAAAAATGCTCTATCATTTTCTCTTCTAAATCGTCATAAATATGAACCAAAAAGTGAATTCCTCTCCTTTAAAGTAATTTAGAAATTGATTTACAATTCTTGCTTATATTTATACCTTCCTTCAATATTGAATAATTTAGAATTACACTATCACTTTTAGATTGGAATTGTTTATTTTCCAAAGTTTTCTCTTCGTTATTTGCTTCTGGAGAATAAACTGAAATCTGAAACATGAGTTAATATGAGCTAATGGCTTATGTTGTTCAATAATAAATGATTTATCAGTTTAAATGCCAAGTTTTAATCCTTATAAATTACTTTTATAAGGTCTAGAATCATAATCTCTGTATATTATTTGGGAGAAATCATCGTGCTTTTTTTACTTTGGTGTCATTTTTTTCTCATCTAAATAAGTTTCTTACTCTTGTGTTCTGGAGTATACTATACCATGGTTTCCTTGCAAATAGAGACTCTATTTCCTGCATGCCTTCCACAATCTATTGCTCAGTATTTCACATGGTGTAATATAGAACACAAAGTATGTGCACTGAGTTGAACTGTTGATTTGAAGTGGACAGAAAGGATGTATGTCCTGGAGTACATTACATTAAAATTAGTATGTATTAGTTAGTCTGAAGAAAGGGGTTGTAGGAACATATTTTAGTAGAGCATAAGATGTAAGTGGTGTTAAGGTCATGGAGAACATGGACTGTTCTTTGCATTCACAGGACTGATTCAGAGCATGCAGCAGGATTGTAGTGGTATGTGAATGAATGAGGGTTGACTCATTGAGGAAAGACTGTTGACCATTTGTATGCTGTGCTCATGGAGTTTAGATTTGAGCACAACAACAGAGTGTACTAATTGCTTGAGTTTTAAGCAGATTGGTGATATAAGGTCTCTCCTTTCCTCTCTCCCCTCCTCGTATCCTTCTTCATCTCTTTGTGATCAAGATGATGCCCATTAGTGTGTATGTGTGTATGTGTGCATGTAGTATATTAAGAGGTCATCAGAGAGAAACAGCCATAGGATGTAGATGGATCAGTATATGCATTGATACAGATTTATTGGGAGTTGGCTTACATGAAGTCCCCAAGTCTGTACTCAGGAAGACTGAACATGACCTGACTGCATAACTTCTAGTCCAGAAACTAGTAGTTTTCAGATCTTGGAAGACTGATGACTTAACTCATGTGGGAAGAAAGGGAAAGACTGGTGTCCTGACTGATACCACAGACAGGATTAGCAATCTCCTCTGTATCTAGGAGAACCAACCCTTTCCTATTCTATTCAGACTGATTATAGGAGGGCCATCTCTATAAATGGAAGTCTCCTTATTCTATCCACCATTTACTCTCTACAAAGTCAGGGGCTACAGTCATCCAAAACTGCGCTCACAGATACAAAACATCCAGTGTCTGGCTACCAAGTGTCTGGCTAACTAACAAAATCAACAATCACTGGCAGTGTACAATTGAGGGAGATGGGTTAGCAAAAATTATATTCATAATTCAAGGACTATGCAACTGAAAATCAGACTAAGTCATACATAAGTATCATGAAGAAAATGGACTGACTAGGGAATTTTTTTTTCTAAAAAATTAGAATTTGAAGCTTTGAAAATAGAACATAGAGGATAAGGAAAACAATATAATTGAAAATGGTTATTTTTCAGTTTAAATGGTAGCATTTTTTCTCTTCTATTTTATTTTTAATCTTGTGGTGCAATTCGATAGGCTTTGGGGTTTCCCCTACTCCCAATATTCCCTCCCCATCCAACTTATTTCCCCCATATTATTACAATAATACAGTACTTCATTAGCAGTCATAAGTCCATCATTCTGTTATTTAAGTGTGTCCTGGCATTGGTGGTACAGACAATGTCAGGCAGTCCAGCATCCTATTGTCAAGATATAGCTGACAGTTTCATTTTTAAAGTAATGATTATACAGTTTATATAGATTACATTGTGGCATTTCAATACATGCATATAATGTTTAGTGCTCAAATAAAAAGAATCACTGTTTGGCATTGCTTTATGATGGTGGACTTGAGATTCCTTTTTATTTGTTTATAAAATATGTACTAGGCTATTGTGAAACATGTTTACTGACTGTGCTGTGTAAAACGGGGGGTTATGTCTTTGCTCCATCTCTAGTTTGCTACCAATTATCCTAATTTCCTCTGTGTGCCCTGTCCAGCTTCATTCTATCCTAAAGAGTAGTCTGTAATTTGGTTGAGTTTTTCAACGTTCCACCATGAGGGCACGCATGCAATATTTATCTCTCTGTGTTTGGCTTATTGCACTTAACACGCTCTTCTTCCGTTCCAGTCGTTTTGCAGCAAATGACAGGAGTTATTCTTTTTATGGCTAAATAATGCTTCCTTGGCTATGTTTTTCACATTTTCTTCCTCCATATATTTGATAGGTAATTCTCTGCCTTGGCTGTTGTAAAGAATGCTTCCATAAACATTGTGGGACACATATACTCTTAGGACTGATAAAACAATTCAGTGAAGTTTTAGCACATAAAACCAGCATTTAAAAAATTAGCATTTTTTTGGCAAACTCTCAGTGATATCACTGAAAGCAAAATCAGGACTGTAAGTAATTATTGATACTAAGGATACCCAGGCTATGGGTATGAGAACAAAATTATTTGGTTTCAATGTCGGTGTTTTAAGTGAGAGAGAGCGAGCAAGAGAGATGGAGAGCACTTTTCCTTTATCCACTGGCTCACTCCACAGATGCCTGCAATGGCTAGGACTGGGTCGAGAAGCTGGGACTTCATTCCAGCTCAGGAGGTGCGACGCTTCACTTCTTAAAAGCCATAACTTAGTTTGATGAGGTCCCAATTGTTTATTTTGGTCTTGATTTCTACTGCATCTGGAGTCTTTTTTAGGAAGTGAGGGCCTACCCCTAAGTGTTCCAGTGTGTTTCCAACATTTTCTTCCAAAAGTTTGAAGGTTTCTGGATGTAGGTTTAGATCTGTTATCCATTTAGATCTGATCTTAGTGTATGGTGAGAGATGTGGATCTATTTTTTTGTTTCTGCAGGCTATCAACCAGTTGTCCCAACAGCATTTATTGAACAGACCTTCCCATTTGCCTGGGTTGTCGTTTGTCTTTTTGTCAAAGATTATTTGGCTGTATCTGTGTGGGTTTCCTTCTGGCGTTTCTATTCTGCTCCATTGATCTTCCTCTATCTTTGTGCCAGTACCACGCTGTTTTGATAACCACTGCCCTATAGTATGTCCAGAGGTCCGGAACTGTGATTCCCCCTGCTAACTTCCTGTTCTTCAGGATAGTTCTAGCTATCCGTGGTTTTTTGTGCTTCCAGATGAACCTTTGGATCATTGTTTCCAGTTCCATGAAGAATATTTTGGGCAATTTGATTGGGATTGCGTTGAATGTATATATTGCTTTTGGCAGTATAGACATTTTAATGATATTGATTTTACCTATCCAGGAGCATGGGATATTACTCCATCTTTTGAGGTCTTGTTCAATTTGTTTTTTAAGTGGTTTGTAGTTTTCTTCAAATAAGTCTTCTACATTTTTGGTTAGATTTATTCCCAGATATTTCATACTTTTCTCTGTTATTTTGAATGGTATCTTGCTGGTTAAGTCTTTTTCCATCTTGGGGCTGTTCGCATACACTATGGCTGTTGATTTTTGTTCATTAATTTTGTACCCTGCCACTCTACCAAACTCTCGTACAAGTTCTAGCAGTCTCTGTATTGAGTCTCTTGGCTCTTCTACTAAAGAATCATATCATCTGCATATAGTGAGAGCTTGACTTCTTCGTTTCCCATTTGGATTCCTCTGATTTCTTTTTCTTGTCTTATGGCCTCAGCGAGTACCTCTAGGACTATGTTGAATAGTAGTGGAGAAAGTGGACATCCCTGTCTTGTTCCAGATCTCAGTGGGAAGGGTTCCAGCTTTTCTCCATTCAGTATGATGCTGGCATTGGGTTTTTCATATATTGCTTTAATTATGTTGTGGATTTTTCCATCTATGCCTACCTTGGTTAGGGTTTTTAGTAGGAAGTGATGTTGGATTTTCTTCTGTACAGCTAGAGAAACAATCAACAAAGTAA
The DNA here is from genome assembly GCF_030435755.1 of Ochotona princeps. NCBI lineage: Eukaryota > Metazoa > Chordata > Mammalia > Lagomorpha > Ochotonidae > Ochotona > Ochotona princeps. Next base: position 73,413,706 of record NC_080838.1, read on the forward strand.
AAAGGCAACCCACAGAATGGGAGAAGATCTTCGCACACGACATAGGTGATAGAGGGCTAATATCCAGAATATACAAAGAGCTACAAAACAACCAAAATGTCAAAACAAACAACCCACTCAAGAAATGGGCACGGGAAATGGGCAGACACTTCACAAAGGAACAAACCCAAATGGCAAATAAACATATGAAAAAATGCTCAAGTTCCCTGGCAATAAGGGAAATCCAAATTAAAACATCAATGAGGTACCACCTAACGCCAGTAAGACTGGCCCACATGAATAAAAGCACCAAGGACACTTGTTGGCGAGGTTGCGGGGAAAAGGGAACCCTACTCCACTGCTGGTGGGGCTGCAGGCTGGTACAGCCTCTATGGAAATCAGTATGGAGAATATTCAAACAACTCAAATTCAACATACCGTATGATCCAGCAATAGCACTCCTAGGAATATATCCAGAACACTTGTTCTATGAGAAACCAACATGTACTCCTATGTTCATAGCAGCACAATCAGTAATTGCAAAAACATGGAAGCAGCCAAAATGCCCATCAAAAGAGGATTGGATAAGAAAGCTATGGTTCATCTACTCCATGGAATACTACTCAGCTATTAAAAAAAACAAAATGCAGTTCTTTGTGGCCAAATGGGCCAAACTGGAAACCATAATGCTAAGGGAAATGAGCCAATCCCAAAAGGTTAAATACCACATGTTTGCCTTAATTTAAGATGATATGATGTTATGTATAACATGTTATGTTTTGAATGTTATATGTTGTGTATAAACTAAAATAAAAAAAAAAAAAAAAAGCCATAACTTGTTGCCTCCCAGAGTTCGTACTAGGAGAAACAATGGATTAAAAGTGGAGTCAGGACTTGAGCCAAGGCGCTCTGATATGCCATGTATGTTTCCTTAACTATTGGCCAGACACACATATTTCTCCGAACAGATGGTGTTTACACTGAGACTTGAATTTGAATACTAGTAGTTTAATTGTGGTTAATTCAAGTAGCATTGTCAGTAGAACAGAGAAGTGAGAAAGGAAATGGAAGTAAGTCAAACCAGGGTGGACTGCTCGCAAGTGCGTCAGGGGACAACTGTCATTTTCAACACGGAGATTCTATGAAAGACTCTGTTGAAATTATTTCATTGGCATTACACTTAAAAAGTGATGCTGCTGGGATAGTTGTCCACCCATCTGAAGCTTTCCACGGAGAGCTACATTGGCATACTTACGGCTTGCTCTACATGCAGACATTTGGAAGTCTGGCATTACAGGGTCAGGCAGGATCCCAGATGCTGGAATACACAGGTTTTGAGAAGCACCAGCACACTTTCCTTATTAAGAGGTGAACCTTATTTGCAGTTGTGGTTTTGAAAGCAACTAATATTTAAAAGATGATGAAATTTAGAGCTGTGTAATGAGATCATCTAGAAAAAAAGGTTTGGATGGAAAACTACAGAGCATTAAAACTTAAGGATCAGCATAGTTACAAACAGATGGGGGAAATGTCCACCATCTTTATATAATTAATATGTCTAATGCCATACCTTGCATGTGGTTAAAACAAAATGGCCAAACCTAAAACTATTGGAGTCACTATTTTTCCACCATTTTTTGAATTTCACATTTACGCATCTTACTAGCTCTATAATGGCTAAGGCCATGTTTAACTCTTGAATATGTCTTCAATACTTGAATGGTACTTCACATAGGATATATACCCAACTTTTTAAAGATTTATTTATTTTTATTGGAAAGACAGCTATACAGAGAGGAGGAGAGACAGAGAGGAAGATCTTCCATCCGATGGTTCACTCCCCATGTGAGCGCAACGGCTGGAGCCGAGCCAATACGAAGCTAGGAGCCAGGAGCTTTTCCGGGTCTCCCATGCGGGTGCAGGGTCCCAAGGTTTTGGGCCATCCTGGACTGCTTTCTCAGGCCACAAGCAGGGAGCTGGATGGGAAGTGGGGCTGCCGGAATTAGAATCGGCGCCCATATGGAATCCTGGTGCATGCAAGGCGAGGACTTTAACCACTACGCTATTGTGCCAGGCCCAATATATTCAACTTTTATTTTTCTTTTGAACAGACTATTTTGGGATAATGGAATTTACAGACACACATTTTGAAACAAAGTTGGAAAACATATAAAATATTGATTTATTAAAGTTTGGTTAATGTTAAAAAGAAAAGAAGAACAAACCTATTCCTTGGTTTTGTTTTGAACAACTCTTCAAAGGCAGCCCTGGATTGACAGAGGCTTGAAGAGGCTCGTTGACCTCCTCCTCTCTGTTGTGTTATTTCCGAACTTGAGGATTTGTTCCTCGTTGAAGGCAGAAATCCCAAGACAGAGGAGCAAAAACATATGTCCAACCTGAAATCAAATGCTGATTACTCAGTTCATTTTAAAGCTATTGCTCCAGTCCAACTGATATGTATGGAAAAAATGTGGAGAATGGCTCCAAGTATTCCTGGCATAATTTTATTATGGGTTTTCTGCCAAAATCTTTCTTCTTCTTCTTCTTCTTCTTTTTTTTTTTTTTTTTTTTTTTTTCTTTTAGATGTAAATCTTATACATGAGTTTGCTTGATTTTGTATTTCTGCATTCTAGTTCAAGTCATGATTTACATTTCATGCATTTCATAGAGGATCATCCTGTGATTTTCCTAGTTGCTGTTGACGAGTATAGCGATCCATAATGATGATTTATGATTATTATTATGATTTTAGAAAATGGCTCAAAAATAAAAACTATGTATTGGTACCAGATATAACTCAAATGATTTTTTTTTCTTTGCTACAAGCTTTCCCACAGATTTTAAAATATGCCTCATTCAAGGGTGAATTAACTATTGAAATTCATGAATAGGATATTTATTAAAACATAACCTTTTAAAAAAAGATTTATTTATTTTTATTACACAGTCAGATATACAGAGAGGAGGAGAGACAGAGAGGAAGATCTTCCATCTGATGGTTCATTCCCCATGTGAGCGCAACGGCTGGAGCTGAGCCAATACGAAGCTAGGAGCCAGGAGCTTTTCCGGGTCTCCCATGTGGGTGCAGGGTCCCAAGGTTTTGGGCTGTCCTTGAATGCTTTCCCAGGCCACAAGCAGATGGGAAGTGGGGCTGCCGGGATTAGAACCGGCACCCATATGGAATCCTGGCATGTTCAAAGTGAGGACTTTAGCCACTAGGCCATCGTGCCAGGCCCAAAACATAACCTTTTAAAAGGAATTGTGTTCCAGTAGTTTTTGAGGGTTGGATCAATTAGTGACAGCAATAAAGAGGAACCAATAGAATTTTGTATGTATTATGGAAATTTTAGATGCAATAGGTGTTATTTTTTACATTTTGATAATATGTAATAAAGAATATATACAATATCTATTTTTACTGTATCTTACATTATAAATTATTTATAATTAGTTATAAATAAGATGGATAGTTAAGGAGAGCTTATTTTTACTTGAAAACCAGAGAGTGTGAGAGAGACAAGACATAGAAGTATCTTCCATCCACTGGTTTAAAATCCACATTTTTATAATAGCCATGGCTGAGCCAGGAGCCAGGGCACCATCTGCAGCTCTCAGGTTGGTGGCAGGGACCTGTCTAGGTGAGCTGTTGCCTGCTGTCCCAGAGGGCCTGCACAGTGGGAGGCTGCAACTGGGCTCAGTGCTGGGACTGGATGCAGGCCTTCTGGGATGGCATACAGGCCTCACAACTCCATCCTCACTGCTGTGCCAACTCACCTGCAATGCACACTCCTTGTCCGGGTTTTCTCTGCTTCTCCAGGTGAGAGTTCTCAGTAAGATTGTTTGCAATCTAAGAAAAAGTTTAATTGCACTTACAAGGCTTCTCTAAAAATGAAAGAATAGACATTCTTTAAAAAACTGGCTTTTTCTTCCTAGTAGAGGTCTGTATCTTCTTTTTTTCTTTTTGCTGGTTTCTTTGTTGTGTATTCTCAGTTGCTTTTTTTTTTCATTTTACTGAGAATGAAGATGATTATATCAAACATTCCTTTTGGCCTCTGAATTTTGTCAGTTTAATCTATTTCTCTATTTCTGTAACATGCTTTAGAAACGTATTTCATTCAATTAAGTTGAAACTTGATTACAAAAGCTTAACAGTCTGGAAAAGTCCTTTTGAGAATTTATTTGTAGCAGTAAAGGATTTTTTTGGGGGGGGGTTAAAGCTTATATATCATTTCCCCACAAAATAAAAATCTTTACAATAAAGAAAATATCACCACTTTTAGGATAGGGAAGTCATTTTTAAGCTTTATATGTTCATTTGAAGGCAGAGTTATACAGGGAGAGAGGGACAGAGAAAGATCTTTCATCTGCTGATTATCTCACCAAATGGGCAAAATGGTCAGAGGTTAATCAGTCTGAAGCCAAGACCTAGGGGCTTCCAGTCTCTTACGTGTGTGTGTGTGTGTGTGTGTGTGTGTGTGTGTGTGTTTGTGTGTGTAGGGGCCCAAGCACTTGGGCCATCCTCTGCTGCTTTCCCAAGTGAATTACTAGGGAGCTGACTTGGAAGTGGAGCAACTGGGACCAGTAGTGCAGGTAGCAGCTTTACTAGCTATGCCACAGCACCAAATCTAAGAAATAATTTTAAAAATTGACATTTGTGAATATTTGCTTTTAAAATGTTATTTCAATTATATGTGAAATTCCTAATGCAAAGTCTAGAACATGTAAATTTTTTTTACAATAATTTAATGCTGCTGTTAATACTATTATTATAGGTCTGATCTTCATAAGTGATTCTCAAACTGTAATGCAAATCAAAATTATTAAAGGGCTTCTAAAACTGTTTAATGATTTCCTTCCTCAGAGTTTTTGATTGTTAGATCACTGGTGGACTCGAGCATGTGTATTCCTGTTAGGAGCCACAGACTTATGGGCCTTAGACTTGGCCTACCTGACAGCCTGTTGCATTGCAAAGCCTGCCTTGGGCAAGCAGGGCTACAGCAAGCAGGATATTAGGCCAGAACATTCTGTGTAGAGCAAGCAGAATAGAACCTCCACCCTTGTTCCTGTTCAAATAATTAGTTCCTCCCTTGTTTCAATACAGATGATTAGTTCCTTCCCTGCTTCAATAAAGATAATTACTTCCAGGAAACCCCTCTCCTCCCCCTCCTCCCCTAGAGAAGAAGGTATGTATATGAGGAGTAAAATAAAGGGATGAGGCACTCTTTTCCACCAAGTATGTGTGTCCGTGTGTTTCTTGGGCCAGCAGCCCCGGGGGCTACCAGCCCGGCATTCCCGGTCCACCCTCAGGTTTTGAGTGTCGTGTCGGGCAGGTCGGGACATATTCCAGCTTATGTTGCTACTTTGATTGATTGATTCCAGAGAACGTGTGTTGAGGAATACTGACCTCAGAGAGAATCAGATGCAGGCGATAGAGCATCCTACCAACACTGCTTTCTGTTGTGGTTGTCTCTGACTAGTAGATAGTATTTTCTATTCTGAAAATTAGTTTCCATAACCTTGCTTTAAAATGTTTGTTTCTCTATTTCTACATGTCTTTCCCCAGTGTTTCCACTTACACAGAGTGAATGCTGCTGTTCTGAAATTGTGCAGTATTTGCCTGGATATGGAAGATTCAAATCAATTGCATAGGGAAAAAAAATGAAGCCTTTTCCTAGTTGTGCATTTTTTAATCAAAAACAACACAGTTCTGGGTTTGGTTGTTTTGCTTTTCTCGTTTAAGGTGATTGAGTAATACGTGACCCCAACACTTGGAAAGCCTATGTTCTGTATTGCCATATTCCCATTATGTTGTAAAGTGAGTTGTTCACCACAGTAGGTATTGCATTTGTATATCATTAAAATAACAATTGTAGAAATTAAATAATGCTTTCATCTTAGTTTGATGCCAGATGTATTATCTCGCTCAGTGACCTACCATGTCTTTTAGATAGCATGATTTCAGTCCAGACAGGAAGGAAAGATCTGGTAAAATATGACATCTAGCGAGGCATCTCTTGATGAGTCGCAAGTAAAAAAGAATCTTCTTCTCTAGCCAAAATTGGTGCCAGGTGTTCCAAACCTGAATATAGAATAGGACACATGCGCAGTATAGCTGTAAAGGAGAACAATTCCTCGTGGACACACAGATCTCTGAAGTGCTAGGTGCTGACTTCTTTCTTGATAACCTCTGAATCATGTTTAATATGTTGTTAGTGTGATAGCAAGCTTCTATATTAAAATACTGCTAGTGGCCAGAAAACAAAAAATGAAAGAAGGAATAAGGAAAGAGATCGAGCCTGGGGAAGGGAAGGGAAAACAGGTACAAAGGAAGAAGAGAAGGAAAGAAGAAAGAAAATCGACCAAGAATTCTATCTTCAAAAATAAATGCAAAAGGTGCTCTCAGAAATGCAATAGTTGAAAAACATCATTACCAGATACAATTTGCTACTAGGAATGTTAAAGGTAGCTCTTCAGGCAAAAATGAAATGATGCCCAATAGAAATATGAGAGCTGGTTCTGGCTGTTGTGATATATGCGGGCTGAACCAGTATTTGGAATATTTCTGTTTCTGTCTTTCCCTCTCTCTTTCTCTGTTGTATTCCCTTTTAAATAAACAGACAATCAAAACTTTTTAAAAAGAAGAGATATTTATCCCATCAATAAAAGATCATTTTAGCCTTTTAACAAACTTGTTCATCTCATTAGATAAAGAGAAAAATCATATGGTCAGATAAATTGATGCAAAAAAGGGTTTTTCTTCCCTGACTTAAAAAAAAAAAACGTTAAAACAAAACCCCACAAAAACCACTAAACTAGAAGATGGACAGTTCCTGACCTAACAAGTGGCATTCATGAAAAACCTACAATTAAATCATACTATTGGTAAAGGACCAAGTTCTTTTTGTCAAGACCAAGGGAAGGCAGAATCCTTAATTTGCCAAAATCTATCCAACATTGCACTCAGACGTCTAGTCAGTAGCCAATCAACAACAGCAGCAACAATGAAGCAACCAAAACGCATGCAGATTGAAAAGAAAGAAATGAAAAAGAACCTTATCGTTATCTGCAGAAGGTCTAAACCACAGTCATTTACTTCTAGCAGATATGTTTGGAAAGTTTCAAGATATATATATCTTTTTTTTTTTTTTGAGGAAATCCAGGGCTTTATTTTATAAAAAAGGCCATGCCGTGGCCCCAAACCTACTTCCCACCCTGCAATTTTTCAATGTTTAAACCTCTAGGAGACCCAGCAAGCCCCTTCATGATCTTTTGAAGACCACTAAGATGGGAAAGCCCACCCTTTCTCAAACAGACACATAACATTACTTACAGAATCCTTTTTACATAGAAAGCAAAAATCACACTAAATATTCAGTAAACTAGCTTGATATATTTCCCTGCTTTGGTTTCATTGCTACACTTCTTCACGATGCCTTCTGGTCCTCATTCTCTTGGTGTACGGAATGTTTTTATCCTTGTCTGGGTCCTGCACCCGCCGCCTGCCTCCCCGGGTCACCCTCTGCTCAGATGCGCGCCCCACGGAGTGAGCGCCAGGGCGGACGCTGGGCCCCGCAGGTGCAGCTGCCGGCAGCCCGCTCCCGGTCTCCACGGACGTGCAGTGTGATGGACCAGTGGCTAAATCCTCACCTTGAATGTACTGGGATCCCATATGGGCACTGGTTGGTGTCTGACTGCTCTGCTTCCCACCCAGCTCCTTGCTTGTGGCCTGGGAAAGCAGTCAAAGATGGCCCAAAGTCTTGTGAGTTTGCACCCACATGGAATTCAAGAATTCAGGAATTTCCTGAAGAAATTCCTGTCTCCTTGCCTCAGATCAGCTCAGTTCCAGCCATTGTGGCCACTTGGGGAATGAACCAGTGGATGGAATATCTTTCTCTTTGTGTCTCTTTCTCTCTCTGTAAATCTGCCTTCCAATCAAATAAATAAAACTTTAAAAAGAAATGTATCAATATACAAAGATAAGCTATAATTCCTTATAGAAGCAGTTAATAATTAGAAATTAAAACGATGAAAATACTACTTGCCAGAGGAATAAATGTCCGGATAAATTTGACACAATATGTGAAGTAATTTTTCCTTGAACACTGTAAAATATTGCTGAAACACATTTATAGAATGCCTGAAAGACTTATATAACCTACTTATAGATCAGAAGACCCAGTAGGTGTGAATTCACCCTAAAGTGATATTTATTATCATTTTTAGTTTAACTGTTTTTACGAACAATTTGAACAATCTTAAAGCATTTTGATATATTTCACTTTATATGTAAATATTATATGTAGATACATATATTTGCTATTTAAAGAAGAGAAAAATATATTACTATTTCATAAAATGAGATTAATGATAAACTTATCAAATGAGGAAAGATGATTTAAAAGTTGAGTTATAATCCCTGAGGATAAGGTTTATAAACATCTTTTTCCAAATACCTATGAGAGAAAATACTATAATTTATTTTCCTCTGGTTTGCTTTACTTAGCACAATGATGTCCAGTCTCACCTTTTTTTTTTTTTTTTTTAGAACATCAGGGTTTCCTTTATTTTATTGTTTTCTGTTCCATTTTGTATGGAGGCCACATTTCCTTTATCCATCTATCTGTTACTAGGCTTGCAGGTTGATTTTGTATCTTTTGTGTTTAGTGTTGCAATAAACATGAGGGTATAGGTATTTGTTTCATATACTGTCTTCATTTCTTTTAACCAAATGCACAAGAGTGGGATAGCTGAATCATGTACTACATCTATTTTTAGTTGTTGAGGACTCTGTTTTCCAAGAGGACTGTACTAATTTGAATTCATACCAACAATGTTTTAGGTTCATATTCTACACATCTTTAGCAGCATTTGTTGTTGTTGAATTTTTTTATAACAGTCATGGCAACTGGTGTGATACCTCATTGCGCTTTTGTTTATATTTCCCTGATAGTGATCCGAATTTGAGGAAGGGGAGAGAGATTGAGATTTCTATCTACCAGTGTGAGAAAGAGTAGTGAGAGAGAGCGTGAATGCGAACTGGCCAGGTAGAAGCCAGGAACCCAGAACTCCACCTAAAGCTCTCACACTGCTGTGGAGTATTTGAACCACCTCTGCTGCTTTCCCAGGCACATTAGCAGAGTGTTGGATGGTAAGTGGAGCAACCAGCACTGAACTGTTGCTCATATAGGATGCTTACATCACAAACTGTGTCTTAATCAGTTGTCACAGCACTGGCCCTTGGAATCTCTTAGCTTTAAACAACAGACTCTACCAGCACAAGTATACTTGGTAAAAGTTTAATCCATCTGTTTTTGAAAGTCACTATTTATAGACTCCAAAGAAATGTTTAACAATCACATACGTAATAGAATACTGTGAAGATGACATGAAGAGTTCCCACACTTAGTAAGCGCAACAACAGTAACAATATGTACCACTAGCTTGAAGAGACACTTTCCAAAAGATCTGCCATACGGTAAAGAAGCACCTGTAAAGATGGCTAACATCATTGTGAAGAAATGGAAATGAAAACTCTCAAGGAGCTGCTTCCCTAAGACAGCTAAAATTGAACAATCACATCAAGTATTTGCGAGGATACGGAAGAACAAAAACTCTTAGATGTTGCTGGTGAGAAGGATTAGTGGGTCATACACTCTGCAAGGTAGTTTGACATTTTATAAATGTTAAGTATATACCTTTAATATGAATGAGAATCTCACCCCTAAATATTTACTCAAGATAAATCAAGGCATGTGTTCATGAAAGGGCACTGATACATTTATGTAACTATAAGCAAAAAAACTATAATCCACATTTCAGATTATGTACAGATTAAGTGAAATGTGATTATATAGCTTAATGTCAAATATAAAACTCAATTTTAAAATTTAATCAGAGAGAAAATCTTGTACAAATACTTGTGGAAACTTCATTTGTAACATTCAGAAAATCTGAATGCAGCCCGAATATCTATCACAAATGAATATCTAATTAGGCTGGGGTGTTTTTCCATATAATGGACCTCTCAGAAATAAGAATATAAATTTTTTATACATGCAGTAATATGGATTGATTTCAAAATAAAGACAATTTAAAAAAACTAGACAGATCACAGGGCAGTTTTCTCACTTATAAAAAAATTTATAAAATGCAAACTAATCATGGTATAAATTATCCCATTTATAGGGAGCAGTGCTATGGTATAGTTGCCCAACTCGCTGGCCATTGGCACTGTTTTGTGTCCTGCTGCTCCACTTCTGATTCAGTTCCCTGACTATGGAGTGAGAAAGCAGCCAAAGATGGCTCAAGTCCTTGGGCCTCTGCACTCACTTGGGAAATCTGAAAGAAACTCCTGGCTCCTGGCTTTGGACTGGCTAAGCTGTAGCCAATGTGGCCTTTGGGGAGTGAGCCTGAGTAAGGGAGATCTCTCTTTGTGTCTGACTTCCTTATTGTTGTTTTTCAAATATAAATAAAATGACTCCTAATAAGGATTATGTCAGGGCTGGACACAATGATTCAGTGGCTAAATTCTCATCTTGCAAGGTCCCATCTGGGCACCAGTTTATGTCCCGCCTGCTCCATTTCTTATTAAGCTCCCTCCTTGTGGCCTGAGAAATGCGGTAGAGGATGGCCCAAAGTCTTGGGATCCTCAACACATGTAGAGAACCTGGCGGTGGTGGTTCCTGCCTCATAGATTTGGATCAGTTTATCCCAGCCATTGTGAACACTTGGGGAGTAAATTAGTGAACGGAAGATCTTTCTGTATCTCCTTCTCTCTTTTTAAATCTGCCTTTCTAATAAAAAATAAAATGAATCTTTTTTAAAAAGAAATATGTCAATTGTTGACTGGAAATAAAGATTTGAGTAGGAATGGGATAAAGGAGATCTACCATGGACCATGGATGCATTTTGACAGTGATGGGTACATTCATTGCATTGATTATGTCGTTAAAGACAAATATTAAATCTTATCCAACTGTGGATTTTTCATGCAATTTCCTGTACAAATATTATTTTTGCTCTGTGTTATTAAAATAAATGATTTTTTAATTTAAAGCATTTCTTTTTCACTTATGATCAACGTAAGAAGACAATGTATTAGCAGATATAAGTGAAACATACTGCCAGGACCCTGGCAAAGCTTAGATATGTCGAAGGCACCATTTGAAGAAGCAGATGCCAACTTCCACTTGGAGATCCCTGGTGGCTAATCACCTTGGTAATTGTGTAACCTGAGAAGGCTACTTAATTATGGATTTTCATTGTCCTTGGAGGGTGCATAGCAACAGCAGCATCAAGTATTACTGCGAGGACAGATGCAATAATAGCAGTTTGATTAAGTACCCCTGCAGAGACTCACACCAGATTTGGATAGGTGCTGTCTCTGAAGTAAATTGCATATGTTCTTATTTGAACATATGTAATTTGTCCTGTGTGATGTTTACATGAAACATTACAACAGGAGTAATGTACAAGACTCTATCACACAGTAAGTAAGCTGCTTCAGGATATGTTGAAATAGTTCCTCAGATTCATGCATAATGAAAGAATGAAATATTTGTGCAGTAAGCCTTTTAGACTGATAAACTCAGATTCTTGTTTTAGACCTACATTTCCATCCTTACCTTGAAGTTCAATCTCTTCAGGACAGAACTGTAAACCAATCCGATTTGTATTAGTCATTTGACATGAATGCTTTCCAATGGTGAGTGATTGTGACTTACATTGTGGTGTGTATATGTGTCTTTGTGCAGTAAGTTGTTAAATTGGGTTGCCATATTTGTAATACGTGAGTTTGGAGAAGACTGTGGAATACAACTGCGAAATTGGTGCTAAACCAGATTTTATCATAGTGAATGAGTTTTCAAATAAAAAAAACTCCTAAAATTGGAGCAGGAGCTAATCCTTATGAGTGTCAAAAATATGGAAATTGAAGAAACTCTCATTAGCGTCTTCATTTTGAGGGATTTCTTCATGCCAGTTGCCATTTCATGCCCTCCATGGCTGCCTTGGTGTGCACCTAAGGACCGTTTTAATGTGTGGCATCTGGATGGACACCTGGAAACCATGAAGCTTTGAACAACAGAGCCATTAATGCTAAAAAAAATGAACATTACTGTTGATTATCCACTTTAACTTGTCTCACCCATAACCGCTCAACCATCCTGCAACCAAGTTACTGCCAATTCCATATGTTTCTGTGCCACTTAGCCTTGACTAATTAAAATGCTGTGCTGTAGGTGCAGAACATTTTAAAAAGTCTGAACTGCTTCTTTATTCAATTGAGGAAAATTTTAAAAATTTTACAAGAATTAATGTATACACATATTTGTGTGTATACATCTTTAACTTTTCATATGACCTAAAATTTTGTATTGTTTGGTTTTATTTCAAAGAAACAAATCTATGCACATCACCTGTAATTTGAATTTTGCCATAGTTATAGCCTTTTGCATAGTTTTGATAGTTTCTTGAATGCTTTCTATTAAATTAGCTTTTGGTCAAAGAAGCTATGAAAAAAAGATAAATTTGCTATCAGTAATAAAAGAAATAAAAGTAAAATATCAAACAAATGCTTTTTGTTTCTTTCAAATTTTCAATGATTAAAGAAAAATTGCCACCAATGCTGACAATCTCAAAATCTGCTACTGTGAGTCTAAATTAATAAAATATTTAGAACATGGCAGCACATAGCTCATTGTTGAATATTTTTATATTCTTTGATCAATTTCATTCAAAAAACATTATGGGAGAGTAAGCAAATACATACCAATTTCATGAAAAAATTCATTATACTATTATTTAAAACAACCAAACTTACGAGATTAGTTTGAAAACAATTCAGTATATAGTTTTTTTTCTACATGATAGATACCTATGTTTAAGGACCAGAGTTTTCAAGACTATATTACCAAAGGGAATCTTCCTGATGCAACATGATATTGAGTGAAAATGTTTTGCAAATGGATAACCCTACCACCCGTGGATTTACAGAATTAGTGAACTGAATGATAATATAATAATATAACTTTCCTTATTTCTAGTGCTATTTTTTTCTTGTGTTTGAGTCTATTTATATATTTTGGTAATAGATATTTGTATAATCAAGAAAAATGATAAAAACAAATGATTATGAAGAAACTTATTTCATGAAGTATTATTTTTGAAGATATTCAAAATGTATCTTAGAATATAGCATATTATATAAATCTATTTTTTAATTGTTGCATCATTTTCTACTTCAATAGTCTAAAGTTAGACATGATTATTTAATTTTTATTAATTTTATTTATTTATTTAATTTTTATTTTTTATTTAATTTTTAATACTTTAATGTTGAGCAAATGTTTTTAATTATACATACATAAATATGTTTTGCCAAAATACATGTATTGGGATCCTATTTCTGTACATTGTAATTTCAGTTTATCTATTGTGTCACTTACGGTTCAGACATAGACAAAAATCTCACAAAGGAATTCACTGATTTAGTTGATGGTGCAAGTTAAGGACATTGTCTTATTGTTCATTACCCCATTAATTGCAGGTATTTACAGATAATCTTGGACACAAGTTAGTTCAAATATATTTATTTGCACATTGCTTCAAATTGCTGTTGAGGTCTTAGTATTGGAGATTACTTGAAGAAAAAAAAAAGTTGGAGCCAATATTGTGGTGTTTCAGATTATGTGTCCACCTGAGTTGCCAGCATCCTATATAGGTGCCAGTTCATGCCAGGATGTTCCAGTTTCATCCAGTTGCCTGCCAAAGGCCTGGGAAAGGCAGTCAGAGATGGCTGGCGAGTTTGGGCCCCTCCCATCAACATGGAAGACCCAGAGGAAGTTCCTGAGTCCTGAGCCCACCTGGTCCAGGGCTGGCCCCTGTTGCTCATTGTGCCCAACTGGGGAGTGAACTAGTAAATGGAAGACCTCTCTTTCTCTCTTGCTCTCTATCTCTTAACTCAGGTTTTCAAAATAAATAAATGAATAAATAATAAATAAATATTGAAAAATACTTAAATTAAGCTGTTTCACTTTCTTTTTACAAGGTTTGAAACAGCTGCAATAAAAATGCTATTCTACTCCGTTCTCTGTTTTCAGTCTAACTCAGGAATATTATACAAGCACTAGATTTGGAAAACAAATGAACCGAGAAAGTCCAGTCAGGCCACACATAACTTGCGTAAGAACGTACATGTCATTTTCAGTTGCTGTAATGCACTGAAGCTGTGTATATCTGTTTGATCCTTTACTTTTTATTCACTTTATACATTGTCAATAATGAAGAGAATTTTCAAGCAGTTCTGACATTCCTTCCCAAAGTGCTACAGCAATAAGGAGCAACACAAAACCTTACACTGGCAGATTGATTCATCTATAGAATTAATTTTAAACTATAGCCCCTCCCCTCACTGTATATTTATCATTTCTAATTATTTTTCTGATTGAATTGTATTAATAACATCCACTAAGTAAGGCTAAATGCTTGAGTCTGCTTTTGTCTCACATGAAAGATAAGTTGTTACTTGATATATGATTTCAAGAGGCTGGAAGATTAAAGAAATGATTCCAACCACCTCTTGAATAAATTGATGAGAATTGCTGATTCTAATGGTCCTACGTATTAGCCCCAGAAATGAACAAACTCTTTACCTAGTTTGAAATGGCAAAATCAGATGCTTTAACTATAATACACAATTAAAATATAGAACCTAATTTAAGTTCATTTGAACTATCAAGTAAGTTTAAAAGTGAATGCTTAATATCTGGAGATATGTCTGGCAATGATAGACAAAGTTGAGGATATAGTTACAAACTGGTTGATCAACAAGAAAAAATCTTTTTGGAGTTTCCTTTAAATAGTCCCAGTGATAACTTTTTCAGTTCTCCTTCAAAGTTTAAATTACTGCTGTTCTCAAAATTTGCTTTAAATGCTTTTAAAACACCACTTGATTTTTCTTTAAACTTAGCCAACTCATAGAACATATCTGTTCACTATTTTTATTAGAACATCTTAGAATTTACATATCAAAAGCATGCAGAACATTTTCAAGTGGGTTACACTGGACTAATAGAATGGTAAACTTGGCAGCTAAATAAACTTCACAAACAGCCTTACTTGACACTAACATCTTGTTATGGTGGATAGATTAGTAGTTCCATCTAAAGAAAATCATCATGTCAGGTCCCATTAAATTTGCATGAGAGAGGGAGTGCAGTGCCTATCAAAGTGAAATCTCAAAATTTTATTTAATCAACCTTAATTGGAAAAATCTGGAGTAAGGGTTTGAGGAAAGATCAAGAATTCTTCAGTCGATGAGTACATCTGCATGTTAGGCAATAATTTCTCTGTTAATTTATTTGACTTCATCAAAATTGAGGAACTTCTCCAGTATTTTGATGAAGTATATTAATTTTATATAGAAGTGAATCTGAATGTGATATCTGTTTCTGAATGTGAAGTATTCCTGAATTTATGGAGATATCCTAGATGTTTCATAGTCATTCAGGTTTATAAAGTATGATAGTACAAGCTGAATGGGTGAAAGGTGACCTTAATAAACATTAAGGAAAACTTGCAATCATTGTATAACCTTTACAAGAGGATTTTATTTTCAGATATGTTAAAAAAATCTTACTTGGTAAAAAAATATCTAAACAAATACACAAAGTATTAAAGATTATGTTTATTCAGAGTATCATAATTCGAAAGTGTTCTTTTTGTAAATGTTACCATGGATAGTGTAAGCAGCGTTTTTTGTCATATATTGCAACATGAAGTGAGCATTGTTTATAGATTTGTAAATTTTATATTCCTTTCTCAGATTGGGTCAGTTTCTAAGGCTTTCTTCTTTACATTTTCAGGACTCTAACACATCTGAGAGTCCCTTTAATGCTGAGTTTCTTCCCAGTGTCACTTCTCATGCTGGTAAGTTCTGTTCTATTCATAACAATTTCAGCTGCTTCACTCAGTGAAGTCTCTGCCCTAATTCATGGTTTTTACTTTCTACAGTGATGCTTGGATGCTCCTGTCTGTTGCATGGTTCACGTCCTTTTTCATCTCAGATTCAGCTAAAGAAATCATATGTTCTTTAGCTGGAGCGTCAATAGTGTGCCTGAAAGGGCTTCTAAGATGAAAGCCTTTGTTTATTTACATTGGAAAGTCAGACACACTGAGAGGAGAAGAGACAGAAAGATCGTCTGCCCGCTGGTTCACTCCCCAAGTGGCCTCAATGGCCAGAGCTAAGCCAACCCGAAGCCAGGAGCCAGGAGCCAGGAGCTTCTTCCAGGTCTGCCATGTGGATGCAGGGTCCCAAGGCTTTGGGCCATCCCCGACTGCTTTCCCAGGCCACAGTCAGGGAGCTGGATGGGAAGCAGGGCCACCAGGACATGAACCGGCGCCCTTACGGGATCCTGTTGCATGTAGCAGGCTACCTTGTTGGGCCCAGGTAAAACCCTTTCAAAGTTAGAATCATTCCTGTGTGTAGTGACTGGTTTATTGAAGTAGGGAAAAGAAGAAAGCACATTTTCCCGTTTTCATTCAAGGTGTATTTTCTACCAGTAGTAGTAGTACTGCAAAAGTTAAATACTTTTGCCCAAGTTTTCTATCACTGGCAGATGTGGGAGCAACGTAACTACAAGTTTGTTGTGTATTCCAGAGTAACAGAGGCACAGGGACTAAACACCAACAGACCTGGAAAAAATGATGTGAATCATTACTGATACTTGTCACGTATAGAGTTAATTATGGACTGGTATGGCAGCCAACTTCATTCTTCATAATACTTTGATAACTGCAATTTGAACCATCCTAGTGGGGGCCGATATTGTTAACTGAGATATAGTAATGAAAAAGAAGAATATGAAACAGGAACTGTCTATACCAAGTTCAACAAACAGGTCTCAGGTTTTTGTATGTAATGCATGTCTTAATGAAAAAGTGCTCAGTTTCTCATTTACTTTTTCAAATAATAAATGTTTTTAACTGGGAAAACCTAAAGTAGAAAGTGTTATTTTTCCTTCTTTATACTATGATGAGAAAGATGTAAGGCAGAATCTGGCTTTGTTCTTTCTGTGCAGTTCTGAAAGGCAATAGGAATGGAAAATTTGTACTTGAACACTGAGGCAGCCACATAAGATTGTGTCTTCGGTACTCTGGTGTGCATAACACCAGACTGCCCATCTAATTAGACACAGATCTTTATGCTTAGCCTGCTGAATGGATTATTAAAGAAGAAAAGATACCGTTGATTACTTGCATAGGCTCCTGGAAACACTGTGAAGATTTTGATAGGATAGATAATCAGCCTGGGGAAAAGTCCTCACTGAAAATATTGTAAAGAAAGGATTTCCTCAGCTTGAGTAGGATTCCCACATCCCCAGTCTGAGTGCCTGTGATTGCATCTCACGTCTACTTCCCTTCCAGTGTCCTGTTACTGTGCACCCTGAGAGTCGGCAGATGATGGTTCCAGTGCGGTCTACACATGGGAGGACCAGGATGGAGCCCCTGGCGCAGCCTGACTTAGAGGCGATGAGGGGAGTGAGTGGTGAGTAGCAGATCACGCTCCTGGTCTGCATTTCAAATAAACAAATAAATATTAATAAGAAAATTGCTCATATAAAATGGAAGTTTTCATAGATTCCAGGAACTTAAAAATGATTGAAAAACAGGCTTAAGAAAAAGAATTATACCATATATAATTTCCCCATTGAATGTATACAACAGGATTTCTAGGTGTGTTTGCCTGTCACCCTTGGGTAAGGCCATGCTAAACTTTACCAAGTTGTTTCAATTTCCATTCCAAGTTGAGCAGACTTGGAATTTTAAGTTTTAGGAAGAAAGCATTATCTAATATTTATCAGGAGCATGGTGAGGAGAACAATTGCATATTCACTTTTAGGATGACTTGTATGTGTTCATATATTTGCATATGCAATCTTTGCTTTAGAAGCATCTAAGGTAATATTTAACTGGGCATATACTTTAATTCAGCTAATGTTAGTCTTCACATTCATTTTATTATTTCTGAGATAACATTTTTTAATAAATTGTATTCAAAGACTAATCTATTAAATAAGAAGTTCATTAAGTAAATAGTAAAAACTCATTAACTTAGCAGAAATGTATGTAAGAGCTATTAATAGCAATCAGATGAAGGCATTTTAGGTTCATCATATGCAGGAAGTTTTAAAATAATCACACATAACTAAGGTACAACCATGTGTCATTCTAAAACTGTGCTTGACAAATGCATAAGATATAATCTGCCAAAAGAATATTTGCAGCAATACTGTAACTCACAGGCATTTCCTTCTTGTTTTTCATTTTTAATGCTATTTTACTTCCCAAGTATAAGGGAGACATATGTGCTATTTTTCTTTCTATGTTTGCCTTGTTTCCTTCCACATCATGTTCTCTGGTTGTAATCATTTTGATCAGTTGGTAGAGCTATATTTATTCTTATAGCTGAATAATGTGCACACACACGCACACATCATGTGTGCATTATCACATTTTCTTTACCCATTCATCTGATAATTGACACTTTTGTTGATTTTATGTTTTGGCAATTGTGAATAATACTGCTATAGACCTGATGGTGCAAGGAGCTCTTTGACACTATGTTCATGTTTGCTTTGTATATACAAAGAATCAGGACTTCTAGATCTTAGGACAAGTGTATTTCTAGAGTTCATTTTTTTAAAAGTAATCTCCATACTATTTTTCCGTAGTGGCTACCCTAATTTACCTTCCCGCCAACGTTGAATAAGAGTTCTCCTTTCTCTATATCCTTGTCAGCATTAGTTACCCTGTTTGTTGTGCTTTTGCAGTTCTGACAGAGGTGAGGGGGTTTTGATTTGTATTTTCCTTATGACTAGTCATGTTGAGTGGTTTTTTTTCCTAGATATTTGTTGGGCGTTTGTATTTCTTTTTTTGAGATATGTATATTTAACCCCTTTGTCTATTTCTTCATTGCGTTGATTTTTTTATTGTTGAATTTTTAGTCGCTGATATATTCTGGATAGTTATTTAATACATTTCTTGCAAATATTTTTTCCATTCTGTCACTGCTCTTTTACTCCTATTGATTGTTTGATTTCTTATGCAAAAGCGTCTGAGTTTTATATAATCCTACTTGTCTGATGTTGCTTTTCTGCCTGTGCTTTGGTGATCTTATCCAAAAGCTTATCACCTACATCAATTTCTTGAACTATTTCTCCTACATTTTCTTCTAGAAACCTTATACTCCTTTAGATACTTCATAGGAATGTATGCCTAGTTTACAAGAAAGGAGTTTCAGCAACATTGAATCTAACTGAAGCAATGTGATTGGTGCATTTTGGAACTGAGACATCACCATGCTTCTTCTCATACCACACTGGGATACAAGATTCTGTATCTGATGATGACTCGCAGTCATCGTAACAGGGGATGTTTGTTGAAGTCTCACAGATGCCAAATGCAAGTTCTTCATGAATCGTGTCTTATTTAGTCCCTGTAAGGACACCATTCGATAAATGATATTCTCTTCCATAGTACACATATGATGAAGTTGAGTAGAACAGGTGATAGTCATAGAAATGAAGACTCCAGAGTCTACCAGTATATTTGCTTCATGTCATTTTCCTTCATATCCAGTATCCAACATGGGAGTGTCAAAGACTGGGATCCTTGTGAGAACATTTCTTCTCACAAAGCACAGAGCATTGAAAGAATGAGAAGGAGACTTTTCCGTAACTCTCTGGATAGGCTTTTCTTTGTTACCTGATAAATCATTTTATAATGATGAATTTTTTCCACATAAAGATATTCCATATAAATCTAGACTTTTGGATTTGAGATCTTGATGTGCTAATACAGCCTGGTTTTTTTTTTAATTGACAGTATTTTTTAGTATTTATTTTGTGAAAAAGAAATGACCAGGACAAATGTGCCCAACATTGTGCTTCAGGATGATTTTGCCTGCCCGAAATTCTTCGGCCCCAAAAATGCCCTCATGTGTTTCAGTTTCTTCTTAAGAGTCATCTTCCTAGATCATCTTACTTAAAAGAGTAGTTCTATTTTCAGTTGCCATTTTGTCTGATGATCACGTGACCTATATCCAAATTATTCTTGTTGTTCCTATTCAAATTCAAGACTACGGGACTTTCTCTTCAACTTTTCTTTGTTGCACCTGTGTGTTCTTTCTTGCTCACACAGGATGTTGGTTCTCAATGGCATGGATAGTAATCAGATTCCTTGTGGTCCATTTGCTGAATCCAATACTGCACAGCCAGTAGGAATTCTAAAATAATATGATTATATAACTATTAGCATTGGAATGGGTTTGTTCTCTCCTTTACATTTTTTTTGAAAATAGTTGTTCTATACCTAAATTGTCTGAGAATTCAGACATTGTATACCCTCTTTTCTTTGGCTCTCATTAAGTCTTAATGCTGCAGGTAACTATTGATGTATGGATTTTTCAGGTTTATGTCAGTATCTGTCCATTTTGCTTGTCTGAAAGTTATTCCCTTGTCGATTCATTACTGTATTTGCTCATTTTCTGTTGCTGAATTAAAATATGTGAAGCTGGATACTTTCTACAGAAAGAAAGGCTTATGGGATTCACAAGTTATGAGACTGAAAAATCCAAGATTGGACAACCCCATCTGTTGTTAGCCTCTGGCAGTGCCATATTGGCTGCATCGCCACATGGCAGATACCCTCATGGTAGAAGCTTGTGCAGGAGGGAGGGGTCACAGCAGATAAAGGAAACCAGAGAATCTGGGCAGAGCCAGTCCCAGGCTGTTCATAACACATTCTTGATGGAACTAACCCGTAGTCAAGTGTCCGTGACCTCTCACATTGGCACAATGGGGACCCAACTCTCAATACATGAATGCTTAATGGACAAAGGACATCCAAACTGTAGCACCTTTGTAAAGGGTCAGGGGATTTCCTACACACTGATAAGAGTTTACTAATTTCATTAGATTCTGAAAATCTGTTTCAGTACATTAATAAAAAATCCTTGACACATACATTGCTCTTTGTAGACTACCTTAATATCTTGCTACATTTTGTTTTGGCATGAGGCATTACTGTTAAAAAGTCTGATAGCATCTAATTTTTATTTTCCTTCTAAGTAATATGTTCATAATTTTGTACATCTTAAGCAGAAAACCAAGTTATAAATTTTATAACATGAAATCTATTATCATCACTTTCTAATGATTTTTCCGCTTTCCTTAGCTTTGAAGTTGTTCTCTTCTTATTGCCGATTTTACTTACAGCATTGTCTTTATATTGTGTTACTTCTAGTTTATTCTTCATTTCTGGAATGAATTTTTCTTATTTCTAGTTATTTTCAGAGTATAGTATATTATTTCCAAGCTTCCATGTTGTGATATATGTTTCAAATGTTATTCTTACTTTTTAAAGATTTATTTATTTTTATTGGAAAGTCAGACATACAGAAAGGAAGAGGGACATAAAGGAAGATCTTCCAGCCGATGGTTCACTCCCCAAGTGACCGCAACAGCTAGAGCTGAGCCAGTCTGAAGCCAGGGGCCAGGAATTCCTCCAGGTCTCCCACATGGGTGCAGGGTTCCAAGGCCTTGGGCTATCCTTGACTACTTTCCCAGGCCACAGTCAAGGAACTACATGGGAAGCAGGCTGCCGGGATTAGAACCAGCGCCCATATGGGATCCCGGTGTGTGCAACTGGAGGACCTTAACCGCTATGTGATCTCGCTGGGCGCCAAATGTTAGTCTTTCCTTTACCATTTTTTTGAGTTTCCTTATTAAGTTTTAGAATAGTTAGCCACAGTTTTGTTGTTTCTCTATAATTTTTTTACATGTTTCTATTGTCTTTGTGTATGTTTCTTCTTTTTTTTCCAATGGTAAGGCCATAAGGAGCTTGGTACTCTTATGTTTCTTACGATGAGGTGAAGTAGAATTTTCCACAGTGAGATTTGGGGAAGGTAATGTGACTCACAGACCTCCTTCTGCCATTGTGTTGGTGTTGTGTGTAAGTGTGTAGTAACTTACTTCCAGGGATTGCTTTTTCAGTTCCCTTTGCTGTTTCTATAATGTTCAATCTGCATTCCTTTCTGGCAGTCTATCTTCAACATGGATTCCTGTCCTTGAATGGAAACCCTCTAGGTCAGTTCCAAGAACTAACTGTACTTCCATACTGCAGGGTGTCCTTCTTAGATGGAAGAACATCTTGCAGTTTGAACTCTCATGGCCACATTGGTCTCTGCTTTATTGATTATTTTAACGTTACTCTGCTCTCTGGCCCCCAAGCTAGTGCCCTATGCTTTCAGTCTCCTCTGTCCACAGCTTTGGGTACCATGACTTTTTAAATCCATGCGTAGTTTGTGTCTGGTTTGTATTTTTGGGTTTGGGGAATAGTTATTTGTGTTGACATTAAATTACTTATTTTGCTATTTGAATTCTTATGTTTATGCATGGATGTGGGGGAGATTAAAAAAAGCTTATACTGAAGCGTTGTTCCCTTCCACAAATCTTTTCTGCAGTATAACTTTTCAAAATGTGTGGATAAAAATGCTACCTACTAAACAGCAGATCTCTTGATAGCAACATTTATGTGAATATGCAAATTCCAAAAAATTACTACTTGCCTAACCTGAATTTTAGTGGTATTTTTTGTATTCAGTTCTTCATATTAATCTGGGTTTATCATGAAACAATTTGGCATGTATTTTATCTAAGAATAAGCAGAAGCTTTTTTTTCTTGTGATGTAATGATAGAGCTTTTAGAGTTAGCATATGGGTGCTTTGCGAGAGTGTAAATGTTGAATGGCACATTTACTTGGTTGTGTGTAAATTCTAAAAAAAGTCCCATTAAGACTTGAGGATCTGAGAGATCTAGTAGAGAACCAATACTTTATCCTGCTGAAATTTCTGAGTGGATGATTCATACTTCGAATTGTGGTGTGAAATTTTTCAGTGTTGTTCACTGAAGTTCTTATTGAAATAACAGTGATGATTTTTCATGACATTGGTTATGCTTAGATTCAGCATAGTATATATGAAAATGTATTTGTGGCATTATTTTAGTTGTAAGTTTTGTAGATTTTTCTTGATTAACTTCACTTATTTATGGTGGTTAAGTTGCTCTTTTTCCCAAATACCCTTGGGGTGGGGAAAATTTTTCATGAAGTCCTCTTGCCTCCCTTAACACAAAATAAGGAATCACAATTAAAAACAGAAAATGTTTTGTTAACTTACTACAGTGAAGACAGGAAAATAAGTCTAAATGTCTATAATATTGAAATTTCTCTTCAGTTGGTCTATTCTAAAAGAAGGTAGATAGTGGGTGAATTTATATCTGTTTAGGAAGGTTTCCCCACCTATGTAACTATGTTTTCAAATGCTGAGGACATTATTATATATTAAATCTGACTTCTTATATATTAAATCTGATTTCCAATAATAAGAACAAACTCTTTACTCTAATAGCAGTACATTCTAATTAGATTATGAAGTTTATATTAATTCTGTGTTTTTATCTGTTAACGCAATGATTATCATGAAGAGAACACTACTGTGGCATGGGTATCTGCCCACCTATGTCTTCCAGGTTTAATTCACTTTTCCTCTTACTGGATTTTGATTCTTTTGAAGGAAGAAGCACTAATTTTATGTCTTGCAGGTTTTTTTTTGTTTTAAATGTAATTAGTAAATTAATTTTTGAGACGTTTAAATGTCTGGATGTAATCCAGGAATTTGTTTTTCCTCTGAAAATACATGTCAATATAGGGGATTGGAGAAAAATGATTATTCTCTAGTTTTCACGCACGATTTACTGAGAATATTACACAATGTTCTCAGGATATGTTGCTCCTAAACTTTTAATATTTTGAATGAAAAATATACATATGAATATCATGTTCCCAAATGTGTAAGCTGGTAGGCAGGTTGTTAACCAAAGTCATTGTGGGTGCTTGCATTTGCAAGTATTTAAATTTGAATCCCCCTAACGTTCAGCAGATTTAGAACAATGCTGCTTATGAAATTAATCAAGACACTAGAAACAAAGTCATATGATACATCGTTTATTCATCCATTTAAAAAGAATTATGAATTGTTCAACACTATAAACTGCTAGATACCAAAATGAAAATAGACACGAGACAGCTGAATAGTACCCTATTGCCATTTAAAGGTGTACAGAAGCTGGTTGTATATAAACTAAAACTGAAATGTCAATGAAGTAGTCACAGGATGTGGTTAAGAACTTGCATCTTTTTAACATATTGGTTACTCAATACCATGTCAATTCATTCCATAATGTTGTAAATTGTTATTGATGTTATTGTTGGGGCTTTTAATTGATGGGGATGATATTCTGCCAGCTCTACCTTCAGAGCAGAGATGGTCTCCCCAAGAAACCATTGAATTTATCTGGACAATGAGATGCTGGACTCTATGTTTGGTATATGCTTGCAGTGTAAGAATCTTGACTGAATTTGAACTACGATACTGCAACAAGGTGGAGGGTGCGGGGAGGGGTTGGGGGAATCTGAGAACCTGTGAATCTGTGTCACATAATGCAATGTAATTAATAATTAAAAAAGAAACTAGCAGCTTTCAGAACACACACACACACAAAAGAATGATGAATTGTGTATATTTCATTTCGTTGTACCATTCTACTCATCTGTGCGTGGTGGTATTGCTTTTACCTGGAGTGGACGCTTTGTTCTGTGTCTAAACCCTTCAGTGCTGACAGTTTCGGTGCCTCGTTCTCGATCTGTGCATAGAGTGAATTTTAAGTACAGTCTGATACCATACATGCAATCGATCTCATTTCAGCTGGCAGGGAAAGTGCACTTCCTGTTGTACTTAGGAATGTGATCATTGCAGGTGTAGGTGAGCAACAGTGTGAAAAGCACCTACATTCCCAAACGAATGATGTTGAGACGTTACAATTATTACAAGAATCAGTATCTTTTGTACTTTTGAAAACAAAGTTGAGAAAGATGACTGGCTGGTTTTATGAGAAACGACCAGAATTCTCTGGAACAGTATGAAACATCCCTCAAAAACAGAGAGTAGTCGACAGAAGTACATGAAAATTGTTAAGCTTTGTTATGACTCAGAAAAGATTAAACCTGGGAAGCCTCTCATTTGAGCCTTAAAGCTCGTCCTAACCCCTCTCTTTGTGAGAACATGGTACCAAAGCATAGTACAAGAGCTAAGCAAGCTTGCTTCCTCCAATTCAATTGTCTCCTGCCCTCTGAGTCAGAGGAGGCACGTGGGAGGAAGACTGCGGATAGAAGTATGATGGATGTGCTTACAGACTGGTCAGGAAAGACATCCTCTTCTCCTCCAGTTCACACTGCAAGAAACTTGAAACAAAATAATGTATCAAGGAAAAGGGAGGGTACTTGGTTTGATTACATCGAAGTTAGACACTCCTGAGGGATTCCTTGTAGAAAAAACTGTATTAACATGGACAATTAATGATAGATCTGAAATCATCCTTTGATAGATGTTTGCCTTGCTTTTCCATTTTCAGTGAGGTAGAAAACTTTGAGCAATGTCCCTTACTGGCTTCATAAAAATATGCTTGTTGAAATTAATGAAGATTATAAATTAAAACCTTGGCAAAGCTTCGTGTTTCCTAGTACACATGTGGCACAATTTCAGCCAGCGTTATTGTTGTTGTTATCTAATCTCACAACATATGCTTTGTAGGCCTGTCATCTTGTTAGAATTTACAAAAGAAATAAAAATCAGGCTATTATCCGAATTTTGCTCCTGAGAAACTAATGAGCAAGACTCATTACTCATAACAGAATAATTAATTGGCCTTCTAGTCTCTGCCAGACAGGGAGCTGGGATCTGGGCTCACTTAGATAAGAAATAGTTCTTTTTCTCATAGTACTTACAGTGTAGAGAGAGACAGGTAAACAGATCATTGCCGTATAAGTTGATAAATGCTGCAATAAAGGTATGAACAGATGCCATAGGCATTGAGGAAGAAATGCGCAATTCCCGGCAGCTGAAAGCCAGCTTTATCCCAGTCGCTACTGCTTGACCTATTTCCAGATACTGAAAAACTAGATAAGAAGGGGGAAAACCAATTTCTTTGCTGATAGGCAAAGAAAGCCCAAGGGAGGGTGCACAGAAGCAACCTGAGAAGAATCCTTTCCTGAATGTTAAAGAGTTTGCATTTTATCCTGATGAAAATTGTTTTTACATTTATTTTATTTTAATTTTAAATTCAGATATACAGAGAGGGAGAAGAGACAGAGAGGAAGATCTTCCGCCCATTGATTCGCTCCCCAAGCAGCTGCAATAACTGGAGCTGCGCCAATGTGAAGCCAGGGGCCAGGAGCTTCTGGGTCTCCCATGTTGGTGCAGGGTCCCAAGGCTTTGGACCGTCCTCGCCTGCTTTCCCAGGCCACAAGCAAGGAGCTGGATGGGCAGGGCTGCCAGGATTAGAACTGGTGCCACCTGATGAAATAAAAAAAAAAAATTGAAGCTCTATTTCCCAAAATGTTTAGTAAACATTGTTTACTTGCCTACAGTATACTGTGTTATTGCATTCTTTTAGTGTGACATTCCATCATAGCTGAAGTCAGAGTAATAAAGTTAAGGGTGAAATAGAAAAAGGCTGATAGTTAACTGATAGTTAGAAGTTACAAGGGATTTAACTAAAAGGATGCCTATTTCAATAGAAAAAGAAGTCAGTAGGCCATCGGAATCAGAGCTGAATTAGTCATTTATGCTGTTATCAAGGTCTTCCTAGAGTTCATTTAATTTGTCACCAAGTTGTGAAAAAGTGGCTCTCAAAATGCAAGGTGTCTTCAGAAAGTTTCAGGGAACTGAACCCTTCTTTTTTTTTTTATTTTTATTTATTTATTTATTTTTTTTATAATCTATTTTATTGTGTTGTTGACAATCTTTACATAGTTAATTACAGTTAAAGAAAGAAAAAGAAAAGAAGAAAAAAAAAGGTTCAGGGGGATAGGGAAGTGGGTAATACTATTATGTTCACTGTTTTTCTTAATTTTTTAAAGTTTCCATTTATAACTTGTCCACATATTCAGGGTCGATGGGAGAGATGCGAGTTTCACTTTTCATTTCTCTTTCTGTTTTCAAAGCTAAACTTTCTGAGAGATCTAGATTTCGTTGTTGTTCATCTGTTTTTGCTTCATTGGAGAAAAGTGATCATATCGAGAATTTGGGAAATGGGAGGATATTCATTGTCACTCTTTATCCTATGCGTGGGATTTTCTAGAAATGGTAAAAGGATAGAAAATGATGATTTAGCAACCAATTGTATTATCTCTATTGAGTGAAACCAATATTTAAGGATTAGAGGAAGGGGAGACAGTTTGAAGTAGATGTATAGAAAAGGATACAACCAGAAGATAGTATTAGTTTTGCTATGTAGAAGACACTTCTCTACAACTTTCATTTGGACTTCCTATTAGAAGCCAAACCAAAGTGTGGGATGAAATGAACGAATAATGACAAATTTGATGTGGTAACTGCTTTTTTTTTTTTTTGGTATTTCTTTTTTTTTATTATTTATTATTTTTAATTCATTAATTACATTGTATTATGTGACACAGTTTCATAGGTACTTGGGTTCTCCCCACCCCTCCCCAAATCCTCCCTCCATGGTGGATTCCTCCACCTTGTTGCATAAGCACAGCTCAAGTTCAGTTGAGATTCCCCCATTGCAAGCTTATACCAAACATAGAGTCCAGCATCTTACTGTCCAGTCAAGTTCAATGGCTTCTTAGGTATACCCTCTCTGGTCTGAAGACAGAGCCAGCAGAGTATCATCCCAGTCAATTAAAAGCTCCAACATATCATCAGGAAAAATTTACATCATTATGGAATTAATTGACATAGTAATGAGTAACCAATATGTTAAAAGTAAATGCAAGTTCTTAACCACATTCTGTGACCACCTCATTGACATTTCAATTTTAGTTTATACACAACATATAACATACATAACATAACATGTTGTCCATAACATCATATCATCTTAAATTAAGGCAAACATGTGATATTTAACCTTTTGGGATTGGCTCATTTCCCTTAGCATTATGGTTTCCAGTTTGGCCCATTTGGCCACAAAGAACTGCATTTTGTTTTTTTTAATAGCTGAGTAGTATTCCATGGAGTAGATGAACCATAGCTTTCTTATCCAATCCTCTGCTGATGGGCATTTTGGCTGCTTCCATGTTTTTGCAATTACTGATTGTGCTGCTATGAACATAGGAGTGCATGTTGGTTTCTCATAAAACAAGTGTTCTGGATATATTCCTAGGAGTGCTATTGGCGGATCATACGGTATGTTGAATTTGAGTTGTTTGAATGTTCTCCATACTGATTTCCATAGAGGCTGTACCAGCCTGCAGCCCCACCAGCAGTGGAGTAGGGTTCCCTTTTCCCCACAACCTTGCCAACAAGTGTTGTTGGTGCTTTTATTCATGTGGGCCAGTCTTACTGGCGTTAGGTGGTATCTCATTGATGTTTTAATTTGGATTTCCCTTATTGCCAGGGAACTTGAACATTTTTTCATATGTTTGTTTGCCATTTGGGTTTGTTCCTTTGTGAAGTGTCTGCCCATTTCCCGTGCCCATTTCTTGAGTGGCTTGTTTGTTTTGGTGTTTGGCTGTTTTGTAGTTCTTTGTATATTCTGGAGACTAGCCCTCTGTCACCTAGGTCGTGTGCGAAGATCTTCTCCCATTCTGTGGGTTTCTTTTTTGCTTTGTTGATTGTTTCTCTTGCTGTACAGAAGCTTCTTAGTTTGATGAGGTCCCATTTGTTTATTCTGGTCCTGATTTCTATTCCTTTTGGTGTCCTTCTTAGGAAGTAGGGACCTACCCCTAGATCTTGCAGAGTATTTCCAACATTTTCTTCCAAAAGTTTGAAGGTTTCTGGATGTAGGTGTAGATCTGTTATCCATTTAGATCTGATCTTAGTGTATGGTGAGAGATGTGGGTCTATCTTTTTGTTTCTGCAGGCTATTAACCAGTTGTCCCAACAGCATTTATTGAACAGACCTTCCCATTTGCCTGGATTGTCGTTTGTCTTTTTGTCAAAGATTATTTGGCTGTATCTGTGTGGGTTCCCTTCTGGTGTTTCTATTCTGCTCCATTGATCTTCCTCTCTATCTTTGTGCCAGTACCAGGCTGTTCTGATAACCACTGCCCTATAGTATGTCCAGAGGTCCGGAACTGTGATTCCCCCTGCTAACTTCCTGTTCTTCAGGATGGTTCTAGCTATCCGTGGTTTTTTGTGCTTCCAGATGAACCTTTGGATCATTGTTTCCAGTTCCATGAAGAATGTTTTGGGCAATTTGATTGGGATTGCGTTGAATGTATATATATTGCTTTTGGCAGTATAGACATTTTAATGATACTGATTTTACCTATCTAGGAGCATGGGATGTTACTCCATCTTTTGAGGTCTTGTTCAATTTCTTTTTTAAGCAGTTTGTAGTTTTCTTCAAATAGGTCTCTTACATTTTTGGTTAGATTTATTCCCAGATATTTCATACTTTTCTCTGTTATTTTGAATGGTATCTTGCTGATTAAATCTTTTTCCATCTTGGGGCTGTTAGCATACACTATGGCTGTTGATTTTTGTTCATTAATTTTGTACCCTGTCACTCTACCAAAGTCTCGTATAAGTTCTAGCAGTCTCTGTATTGAGTCTCTTGGCTCTTCTACATAAAGAATCATATCATCTGCGTATAGTGAGAGCTTGACTTCTTCATTTCCCATTTGGATTCCTTTGATTTCTTTTTCTTGTCTTATGGCCTCAGTGAGTACCTCTAGGACTATGTTGAATAGTAGTGAAGAAAGTGGACATCCCTGTCTTGTTCCAGATCTCAGTGGGAACGGTTCCAGGTAACTGCTTTTTAATTTCACTTCATTTTATTTTATTTTTTAGATTTAATTTTATTGTGAAGTCAGATATACAGAGAGGAGGAGAGACAGAGAGGAAGATCTTCCATCCATTGATTCACTCCCAAAGCAGCTGCAGCAGTTGGAGCTGTGCCGATCTGAAGCCAGGGGCCAGGAGCTTCTTCCTGGACTCCCATGTTGGTGCACAAGGACCCAAGGCTTTGGGCTGTCCTCAACTGCTTTCCCAGGCCAAAAGCAGGGAGCTGGATGGAAAGTGAGGTTACTGGGATTAGAACTGGTGGCCATATAGGATCCTCGTGTGTTCAAGTTGAGGACTTTAGCCACGAGGCTTCCATGCTGGGCCTGGATACTGCTTTTGTAAAGAAGCTTCTGGTAAAAAGGACAGAAAGATTGGCATATGACAGAAGTAATTAGAGAAAAGCTTCTGCAGGAGATGTAGAATATAATTCATTATATTTACATGATAGGGTAAGAACACACATAGCTATGAAAATAATCACATCAAAGAGTCAAATATGATTGTTGATTGTTTAGAGTTCTAGATCAGCTTGGAATTGATGGAGTCCATGCAGTAGGTGTGAATAACACGAAGGTGTGAAGAGAACAGCTCCCTGACTGGCAGGGCCCGGGGAGCTACCAGCTGCTTAGCAGGGCTAAGTGGATTCATCTCTGACCACCTTGACGCAGTTTTCACTCCCCTTCGCATGGGCTCTCAACCACCCCACTGTGTAATCTATTGAGGCATTGTCTGCCCCTGTGAGATGGCTTTTACAGCCAACATGAGCTTAAGAGTTAATGTTACTGAGGATGTCCTGGTGAGTGGGCCTTTAACTACACAGAGGAATATAATTAAGTCTGTGCTGTTTACCCATTGCCAGAAAATCTGGCCCAGATATTTATCATGCTTTCTAGGAAATGGCTTGATAAGAGGGACCCTAAAAGTTATCCTGTTACTGTGACCCTAAAGGTCATTCTGCTATGACAAAGAATATAGTTACTGTGACCCTGAAGGCGATCCTGCTATGACGAAGAATATAGCTACTGTAACCCTGAAGCCTATCCTGCTAAGGCAAAAAATATAGTTACTGTGGTCTTAAAGGTTAGCCTGTCCTTGCAATTCTTTAGAATATAGAAAATGTAGTTGCTTTAGTTGTTTTCATAAATTTTTAGCTAGAGGAAATACAGGGTGATTTCACTAATATCATAAAGATATATTTTTGATTATTGTTTGATCACTTATGTAGTTGTAGAGCCTGCAGTTGTAGAGGAATGTAATGTTTATAACCTTTTGTCTTAGATCTTCATGTTTTTTCTCTCTTGATGTATTTCTCCCATTTAGTGATAGATAAGTTGAATAAGAATTGTATTAGGAGTGTATTACTGCATAAGATGTGTTGTCTACTGAGAAACTCTTGGTTGCAACGTTGGAATGGATAATGCCTTGTCTAATACTGAAACAATTTGTAGAATTGTCTTTGGAAACACTCACTCATCCATTGTAGAGTTGAAACTTAAATAGAGTAACTTAGCTCATTGCTAACTGCAATTCTTTCCGCCGTTATTACCCTTGCTTTAACAAACTGTGTGAGCTTACAGACCTAATGGCCAACTAATGTCAATAACCCCGATCCCCATAGACCAAGGCCCCAGACCTTTTAACTCATACAAGATAGGGGTCTGGTTGACACAGGAGGCGCCTAGGTTATAGCCCAGACCTGAGGAGAGCAGATGAAGACTGACAAGCCAAGATAAGCAAGGACTATGGAATCCTTCCTCAATCATTTCTCAAGAAGTTGTAAATTGTGCCCCCCTGAAGCTATGTCAATATGCCCCTAAGAAAAAACTTTGTACTGCTTCTGTATAAATAAAGCGGACAGCTTTCTCGCTTTGTCCACTACGATCAAGGAATCTGGTGGTCGGTCTCCTTTCTTTTTCTCTTCATGCCTCATCCACGCACCCTTCCCGAGCTCCGAACCTCGGCCGGAGCTGGACTCCGGCATGGAATGGATGGAAACCAAAGGAAGGGACCCGGTGGCATGGCCTAGCAGCTAAAGTCCTCGCCTTGAATGCCCCGGTATCGCATATGGGCCCGGTTCTAATCCCGGCAGCTCCACTTCCCATCCAGCTCCCTGCTTGTGGCCTGGGAAAGCAGTCAAGGACGGCCCAATGCATTGGGACCCTGCACCTGCGTGGGAGACCCGGAAAAGGTTCCTGGTTCCCGGCTTCGGATCGGCATGCACCGGCCCGTTTCGGCTCACTTGGGGAGTGAATCATCGGATGGAAGATCTTCCTCTCTGTCTCTCCTCCTCTTTGTATATCTGACTTTGTAATAAAAATAAAGCTTTTATAAAAAAAAAGAAACCAAAGGAAGAATTATTTTGAGGTCAAGAAAATTATTCTTGAAGTCTGGCTAGAATCTTTATTTAGGGGTATGTAGCCTGTAACAAGTGACTGAAATCAAAGCTGATAGTGGAGAACAGATCAAGTGATAGGTGAGTTTCGAAAATGAGGGAGCCGAGGAGTTCCCATATGATGTCCTCTATTTATTTTGAAGATAGGAGGAAAATGTCGGAAACAGAATTCCACCTGTATGTGTATAAGAGGGGAGGTTGTGGTGAAGGGTAAGGAGGAGCTGCTCAGGCAGTCCAGTCATCCAAGAAATCACTGGGTGCCTTGCAGTGCTCATTTTGGTCCATTGATGCTTCATAAGGTAGCTAGGTAGCCTCACCCATCATCCTGAGGTCTTCAAACCAGCTGGTCACAGCAGAACATGAACAGTCTTCTGTGGTTCAGTAAGCAACCAAGTAGCACCTAACATCTACCCACATTTCCATAAATAGCCAGGAAGCAACCGAACAGCTGGAAGCCTTTCCCGGGTTCTTACTCTGCTGAAAATCCACAAAGAAACCCACAGAGACTTGTGAATGAATGGATGGAAAGTGTTTCTAGAAAAACAAGGCATGAAGCTAGAAGCAGATTATGCGGGATCCATGAAAGTTTTTTTTTTTTTAATGTATTCACTGTCAGGCTGTCAGTAAAATCATACGTTTAAATAATTCAGACTTCCTGATTACATTTTCCGTTCTGGTTTAGTCACCAGTAAACAGAAGTAGATGAATTCATTTCTTAAATGATCAAGGGCTAAATATTCCTGAGGAATAGGGGATTTGACTCTAGTAATAGGGCAGCCAAGAATACCATTGACGAGACAAGAGTGAAGAATTGAATGTAAATAGAGACGCTTGCTACTTAACTAGTGAAGTATAAGAGGTCTGTTCTTTCATGTTTTGTGTACCTACTTACATGTCTCTCCTCTGGGTTGCTTGGGAGCTGCATGTAACCGTCGGTGTTATCACTCAGCAAATCATAGCTAATTGATCCAGTTAATGGATTGCATTTTCCTGGGGGTCAACACCAGCTTATTGAGGGATGAGCTTTTCTGTTCCATGAATTGAAATTCAGACTGGCTGGTGTTGACGTAATGCAGATGTGTGAGGTTGTAGCTGGGTGCTGCTATCACCGCAGTGTAAAGCAGGTACAAGTGGTTTCTGATAAGAAAATCAACGTGCAGAGAGAACAGAGATTTGTATATATAAGGAGAGCACTGCCAAGAACCCTGATGCTTTACATTTTCTAGTTCTAGTGCCTTTTGAAGTGCGGGTCTATTCCTTCTCATCGCATGGGTATCTTCCATCACGTTTTCCTTTTATGCCTGAGCTATTTTGAGTTGTATTTACTTGAATTCCAAAGGGTCTTGTGAAGGGCTACATGAAAGGACTAACCCTAACCCTTTACTAGCAAAAGATGGCATATATTGCTAATTGGTGTTCCAGATAGAGAAAATGATAGGAAATTTTGGGGGAAAATTGTTGTTAATGGTGAAATTGCATGTTTTTCTATTTTGTAAATTTCAGAAATTAAGCAAATATGGTTCCTAACAGTCTATGACAGGGCAGTGGAAAACTGTTGCTATGGAGAATGGAAATCTAGTTATTTAGCTAAGAAAAGAGAGGCAGCAATAGATTAGGTTGATGGAAGCATAATCCACTTAGATTTTGAATTAGGTAGGAGTTGTAGTGCGGTAAGGGATGTGAGTTTGTTGATAGAGCAACACCATTTACGGGCTTGAGGTCTAACATTTGGTAGATAGTGTACAGATTTGTGGAAACGGTGGCCTCAGTTAGCACGTACCTACAGACACACAGGCAAACTAGTAGACATAAAAACCACATGCATTAGAAAGAACAGCAGGGAAAGAAGCAGTCTAGCCATGTGCATTGAGAACATGAAGGAACAGTCTCTTGCCATCATGATTTGACCATTATGATTTACTCCCAGCTAATTCCACTAAGGTCCTGTTGGAAATCAAAATGTCAAGAACTCCAGAAAGGTAACTGTTAATTTTAAGATGGCATCTAGCTGTTATGGTTGTGTGTAAAGAGCCTATTTATATAGAACCATCTGTGCTTCAGTGAATATATTGATGTACTTTCTGGAATGGAAGTATCATGTTGAATTTCAAAATGTTTTAGAAGGAATCTCACTTCCAAATAGAACATTGAATATCATTGATTGGTCATTCACATATGTTCCATTATCTGAAAAATATACAAAAGGAGTTTGGGGCATAAATTTAGTGTTCCTATGGTTATTTTTCCCAATTTTAGCAGTTATCCAATGGTGATGTTTTTGAAATAGTTATTGAGAACAAGGAGAAGATGGAAACAGAGTTAGATGTTTGTGAATATTTTCTAAGCACTTCTGATGGCTTCTACTTTCTGCATTTCTTTATCCATACAATTTGCCCTCTATGCAATTAATGAAATCCACTAGAAGTTCTCTGGATTATTTTTTGGTAGACACTTGCTTTACCAATGGAGCCCAAAGGCTCCCCCCCCAAGGTAGAGATATTTTAATTTTAAAAGATAATTGTTTGTAATTTTTAGCAGCAAAGATTTGGAAATAACTTTTTGTTTGTTTTTTATATTATTTTTTATTGATTACATTGCAGTATGTGACACTATCTCATAGGCTCTTGGATTCCCCCAACCCCTCCCCAACCCCTCCCCCCATGGTGGATTCCTCCACCTTGTTGCAGTATTACAGTTCAAATTCAGTTAAGATTCTTTCATTGCAAGCAGAGTCCAGCATCTTATTGTCCAGATAAATTCAATGGTTTCTTGGGGAGACCATCTCTGGTCTGAAAGCAGAGCTAGCAGAATATCATCCCAATAAATTAAAAACCACAACATAACATCAACATCAGTTTACAACACTATGGAATTAATTGACATGGTATTGTTAACAAATATGTTTAAAAATGCAAGTTCTTAACCGCATCCTCTGACTACTTCATTAATTTTTCACTTTTGGTTTATACACAGAACCGGCTGCTATACACCTTAAAATGGCATTAGGGTACTATTCAGCTATCTTGTGTCTATTTTCATTTTAGCATTCAGCAGTTTATAGTGTTGAAGCTTAATTTTGCTGAACGTGGCTGATTTTGGGATAGTCTAAACTGGCTTATAACTCTAACAAGGCGTATGTCAACAGTTGAAGTACATAACACTTTTAGGAGGGATGTGCAGAGAAATCTTCAATACCTTAGTCAGGAGTAACTAATTAAAGGATAATTTGTAAAGTGACATCTAAACATACAGTAGGTGTGTAGCAAATTGTATTGCCTAAGGGAGTAATTCTGGAATTATTGAATACAAAAATCTTCTGAGTCTATGATGATTGTACTGAAAATGTGCATTACTGCTAACTTTCTAAGCATAAATGAAACTTTCTAAATTATGAAACAGAAACACAGATTCATTGATATCCCCTAAGAAGGGAAAGAATTTTATCAAACATGATGTTGCTAACACATCAATGTTTTGTTCACGAGGCAGTTCAACAGCACCAGTGCAGGTTGCAGTGAACACATTTGGTGGAGGGGAAGACACATGGGTTTTCACTTCCATCTTTGTCATTTGTATTGTCTGGTTTTAGCATGACTCTACTTTAGCCTGTGATGTGATGTGCTCTCTGGTGCTTATCATCTAGAAACAATCACATCAAAATGAGCCCCAAGATAGGAGAGGGTATTTTAATTTTAAAAGTGCAACATTCTAAGCACAGTGCTTATCACATTTAATGTCACCAAATCCTTGCAACAATTATGTAAAACATCATTATTAAGAATTGAAGTTTGCAAGGATTATTTATCTTCTCCCAGGTCACATAACTGGTAAGACATGCAAATTGGTTTCAATTTCCTTATATCATTGATGAGTTCTTTATTTATTTATTGCTTTGCACTTATTGGAGAAAATGATATACTTTTTACAAAATGATTTACTGAGTGTGTAGGCAGTAGCCCGAGCAATATCGGCAGGGGCCATGGTAGTAGTGATAGATAAGTATTAGATCTTTTTTTAAAGATTTATTTATTTTTATTGAAAGGTGGAAATACAGAGAGGAGGAGAGATAGAGAGGAAGATCTTCCATCTGTTGATTCACTCCCCAAGTGACCACAACGGCTGGAGCTGAGCCAATCTGAAGCCAGGAGCCAGGAGCTTTTCCAGGTCTCCCACGGGGTACAGGGTCCCAAGGCTTTGGGACATCCTCAACTGCTTTCCCAGGCCACAAGCAGGGGGCTGCATGGGAAGAAGGGCCGCCGGGATTAGGACTTGCGACCATATGAGATCCCGGGAATGCAAGGCGAGGAATTTAACCGCTATGCTATTGCACCAGGCCCAATATTAGATATTTTTGCGTGCCAGCAGCTCTTCCGAATGCTTCACTTACTTGAGTAGATCAGGGTCACAGTGGAGAGAGAGGCTGTACTCTTCCAGGATCATAGCTGGTCAGGCAGACATGGCTTTGTTTATTCATAACACTTTTTTCACCATTCACAAGTAGATTAACCAAAAGATATATTGTCACATACTTGATTTCCAGATGTATTTTGTCCTTTGGTCTCAGACTTCATTCCATGTTTCATACACATGTGAGACAAAGTGATAACTTTCCATTCCTGTTTGCATACCCCTGTTTGAAAGGGGTATGCAGGGCTCTGTTCTTACTAGTCAAGGGTACAGATTTCATTTTCATTTACATTATGCATCAATAGCTTGAACGAGACATATTGTGGGTCATGACTGCCTTACATTTCCTAAACTGCTGTGTTAATGTGGCTCTGCTTCACAATGCTTGTACTTATTAATGTCCAATGGTAACTGAGCCTACCGATCTAATACATTTCTGAAGAATTACCAAGGCTGCTGTGTACCGTGTTATAATGAGCCTTAATCTGGGCAGCAGCAAAAACAGCAAGAAAGACAATCAAGTACAAATTTGAGAAATTTATAAAGTGTGAAATAAACTCAGCATCACATGAAAGATTACAAAATATTCGTACAAATATTTTTCCTTTGCAATTTCTGAAACAGCTAGATTTTTCTGCTTTATACCCTTGAAATTATTTCAAAACTGTTATTTGTATGCAAAATAGAACTACCTTTTACCAGTTCATCTGCAATCTCATTTAAAAGCTATTATACTTACAAAATACTTCACCAATAAGCCAACTAAATCTTTGTAGACAAAGGCCACAAACGTTGAAAGGGGTGCTGTGAAGTTTGGAGAAGTTAGAAGTAGTCTTTGGATTTTGAAAAGAAAAATCACTCATGGGAAAGTTGGAATAAATCTGATTAAAGAGCAATTAGGAAAAGTTGAAACCACTGTGGGATGTACAATAAATTTTATAAACAACAGCTTTCTTATTTATATTGGGTAATTGGACTGTTCTCTCAAATGCGTTGTTTATTAAAATTTGTTATATTCTGAATCTCTACAGAAGTATTTGAAACATTGATTTTTATTCTTTGAAAATGGATAACACTTTCTCCCTGTTACCTATTCTGTGATATGCAGGGCCATGTATCAGCCAGTGGTTGATATGAGGAACACAGGGCATAGTAATAGAAATGATGTTAATATTCTGGAACAGCAAATTATTTTTAAAATTTTATTTGTAGCTAATTGTATACTGTGTAACTATGGATAGAATATTATATTTTAATTTAATTTAGCAGTGTTTGAAGTAAAAATCTAATTGCAAGTTAAGCTTCCAGTTTATTGCTGAAATGCATGTGCTGCCTGTGTCTGTCTTAGTAATTAATTTTCTTAGTAATTTTCCTAGCATTTGCTATTCCACTGGCTAGCCTTGTGCGGGTTTACCTGTTGCTTTTACCTTCTGCAAGCTTAAAGATTTCAAAGAGCATGATTACATGACCATCGTTGAGATTATGTCAAGCAAAATGTATAGAGATAGAAAGATGTGCTCACGGGCACAATTTGAGCAAAAGTGCTAAGTTATGGAGAGAAACTCATCAGAAGTTTACGAGATCTTAGTCTTGAAACTTAACTGTGGACATAGAGAGCCATCTACATAGGGCTTCCTTTTAGAAATCAAAAGGTTTATGTGTTTCATGTATTCTTTTGTCATAGTAGGACTAACAGCATAGCATATATCTTGATAGAGCTAATTGTTTTCCTAGTCATGACCTAATTTAGTAAATCATTACTGACAAATTAGACCTCCAAATTGGTAGAAAAATTCAGTCTGTACTGGTCATACTTAGCTTCGTCATAGCAAAAGGAAACTTGCCCAGGATGTCATTTTTCAGCATCATCAATATTGCCATTTCTTTGATTCTAGGAACTAATTGTGCCAAATAATCAACTAATACTTCAGGTTTCAGGTAGATATATATTTGTGTATTCTCTCTTTTAATATGTTCTCTATATGTAATGTAGGAGATAGGCATACACCTCATGCTAGTAGTAGCAGCACTGCTGGAACACTTGTGTGCTTTTATACAGTCTTTTTTCTTCCTCTTTGTGTGTGCAATTCTGAGGACAGTGCTTATGTAATATTTTCTCTGGATATTTTTACCTTATTCCAACATTTTTGTAAAAAATTATTTTATGCAATAACTGTATAATAATTTGCATGACTGGTTCCATAAGTGATGATGAATTTATTTATATAAAAACAGATTTCCTACTTTGTATTATTTTCTCAAACTAGATTTCAAGAAGTAGATAATCGAGTTTAGTGGAATGAATAACACGCTGTGATTTGTACAATGCTTCTGTAAAGCAACGCAATGCTTTACTATCACACACACACACACACACACACACACCAGTTTGGATATATGTTACCATATATTCCTTGAGTTCAGATAATAATGTTTCAGGTAAGCATGGTGTGATAGTATGCTAGTAGAGTTTAGATTTACATTTCTCCAGTTCCTATGGGTGGACATTTTCCCATGCATTGATTTACTGGTGATTTTTCTTTATTTGTTGGTTTGTCTGGTATCATAGTTCATCTACAAATAGGATGGAATATAATTCTGGGGAAAGAACATAGGACAAGAATGCTTGAATATAATGTAATATCTTATTTGCTAAGTGACCACTGACACTGTGGCTCATTGAATCTCGATTCTTCATCACTGATGCAAATCATATCTACTTCACAATGCATTGCTGAGGGTTTAACCCAGCAGGTAAATATTCTGCATACTATTAGTGGGTGATCTGTAAATGTTTATTCTTTTTCTGACAGATATTATCCCTGGGCTTCATTTAATGACTGTAAGGGCTAAACTTATGACTGTGTATAATAAGGAATTAATTATGTCTTTTGCTTATTTACCTGTGTTACGGTCTTTTGATGCTTGAACATATTGGAAGTTTTAAAATACTCAACATCTGTGTAAAAGAGTAAACATAAAAACATTTTAAACCTTGCTAGGATGAGTAACCATCATTTTAATGTGAAAATGGCCCATAATAAATTCAATAGTAATAGTTAAATCTGCATGGAGTACAATGAGGGAGATATTAGACATGACAAAGTTTGCTAATTTCCTAATCACTGCTCGATATTAGTGGCCTCATGGATTTTTAAGCATTAACATACACCAGAAGCACAGAGGGTCTTTATCTTACCTTGTGAGAAATTCACATACCAGTCTCATTGATTAACAAAATGGCTTCTTGTAAGTAACTAGTTAACTATAATTAAACTCAGGCTTCAAAATACTCAGAGTTAAAATGATAGGCACTAATTAATCTTCAGTTTATTTAAGGATTGATTCAGCATGTCATTCCTAAACTGTGCTGCCATTTATAGACCAAGTTATTTCTGTGACAGAGTTGCTTTTTCTCTTTTCTAACATTTCCATCAGGTGTAGACCCTCCCCTCAAAGGTGTAAAATATTGGTGTGACCCAGTCTGTCCTGAGTGTAGCAGGTGAATGATTTCTCGCCTTTCCTGCATGTATTACTTTTATGAAAGCTAAACTGCTGGGATAAGCTGTAATTTTGATGTAGCTCTGATTAGCAATATATTTTTAAATGTAGTATTTAAATGCTCAAGAAACAAAAACCCAGAACCTAGAGAGTAGTTTTGAGAAAGAATGTAGGGGCCAGCACAGTCACTTAACAGGCTAATCCTCAGCTGAAATAATGGTGTGCCATTCAGGTACTGATTCACTTCCGAGCCAGCTCCCTGCTTATGACTTGGGAGAACAGCAGAGGATGGCTAAAGGCCTTGGGCCCCTGCACTCACCCAAACACTGGGAAGATCCTGGTTCCTGGCATCAAAACTTAGCTTCTGGCGATTGTGATCATTTGGGGAATGAAGCAGAAGATGGAAGATCTGTCTGTCTCCCCACACCCCTCTATAATTCTGACTTGCAAGTCAAAAAAAAAAAAAATAGTAAAAAAAAGTAACAATCCAATATTTCTGAATAAATTTTCTCATCTCAAAGTGGAAAGGAAATAATAATTTTTATTTTGAAACTTCATTTTTAATTTCAAAAACTTAAATGAAACTTAGCATACTTTCAGTTATTAAGTATTCAGAATTTCTTAAGTATGAGTTGTTGAAACCATGTCTTAATTTATAACTGATTCAGTAACCGATTCCATTTTGTATCCTCACATTCAGTACTGATTACACTGCCATGTTGAAAATGTGGAGGACAAACAGTATCTGCGTATCTTGGAAGCATATATGCTTTTACATTTTTTGCACACTAGTTCTGCAACATTTCTTGAGTTTTGATTTTGTTTTATAGAAAAGAATACTAACAAGGCAATCAGAAACCAAGATCTTTGCTGCTAATATCTAGTATCATCTGGCTTTCTTGGCCAATGGACCTGTAAGTCCAAAGTAATTTTGGTCTGTTATTCTGTATGAAGCTGCTATCCACATGAATAGAAAGGGAGACCCATAAAGGAGAAAAATGATGTTTGTTTGTATCTGTGTTAACCTGAAGCAGCCATGTGGAGACAGACACCATCAGTTGAAACTTTGGGACTTAGTGGCATTGTTTCACATGGATCCATAACTTAACATCTTTTACTCTTCGTATGTTGTCACATACTTACACAATGGGACAGGAGTCAGAAAGCTGGGAAGGGAGGTCATGTTTTAAAACTATCACACTTGGTACAAGTGTTATGGTGTGATGAATAAAGCCGGGACCTGTGAAACCACGTATCCCATATGGGCACTGGTTCAGGTCCCTGCCGCTCCACTCTGACCCAACTTCCTGATAGTGGGAAAAGTAGCAGAAGAAGGCACAATTGTGTGGATGTCTGCATGCACAGGGAAGAGCTGCAGGAAACCTGGCTTTAACCTAGCCTGTGAGGCCACCCAGGAGCTGAACCAGTGGATAGATTACTTCTCTCTCTCTGTTTTGCTTTTTGCTTTCTGTATCTCTTTCAAATGAATCAATTAAAATATTTTAAAAAAATTATATAGAGTGAGAAAATGTCACATATTTCACAATACAGATGTAGGAAGTTAGAGATGTTTCACACATACTCACCCTCCTCTTTCTTTATTTTTCTCCTAGTTTTTGCAATGGCATTTTTTTTTTCATTTCACTTCACAGTCACAAGACTAATATTACATTACGTAAAGATATTAACACAGAGCAAGTAGAAAAAAAAACCCTACTGTCTCTTAGAATATTGACAAAGGCATGAATAATAATCCGATCCAAAAATGTCAGTCTCACTCCTGTTGATGACATTTTTTTTTTTGTACTCTCTGGATTAGTTACCACACATCAGGAAAAACATGATATTTGTTTTTTGGGAACTAGCTTATTTTAGTACAAAGCAAAACTATCACACAGAGCAAGTCATTTTCTTATTTGGAAATTTAAGCATGCCTCCCTATATTATTCTCATTCTCCCACACACACCACATGTTTTGATGAGACTAACACTACTTTTTCTTGATCTTTATACCGGTTACTCCCAAGTCCATTTCTTACTGCATTCATGTTTTACATCCATGTTTTTCCCTTCCTTCTTGTGTGCACAAGTTTGTGCCTTCAAACATGCCATTTCTTCATCGTCTAGTGTTCCCTCCCCCCCTCCCCTACTCCTACTTGTTCTTCAAAGCTGAGCAAAGATACGTTGTTCCGAAAATATCTCCATTACCTCCATCTGTGCTTCTCCCACCTACCGGTGACATCGCTGAAGCTAGTGCCTGCTCTCTGGACCCTTGCAAGCATACACCACTGTTTAAAAAGCATTTTACTTTGCTTATTTATTTGACTTAATCTAAACCATGTGCTTTGTAAATAGTGATATGGCATGTGCATCCTTTGGGCCTTGATTTATAACTGATATATAGTTGGCAACCCATGGAAGTTTATTGAGTGACTAAATGGAGAAATAATAAAATTTATATATCACAGAGTATAGGAATCATTTATGTAGACATATATTATTTTCCTTTAGGTATGCACTTTTGAAGATCTGTAGTTGAGAAAAAGTCAATTATGTAAGACTGTTTTTCGGACCTGACGTGATAGCGTAGTGGTTAAAGTCTTTGCCTTGAATGCACTGGATCCCATATGGGCGCTGGTTCGAATCCTGGCAGCTCCACTTCCCATCCAGCTCCCTGCTTGTGGCCTGAGAAAGCAGTCCAGGATGGCCCAAAGCTTTGGGATCCTGCACCTGCGTGGGAGACCTGGAACAGGCTCCTGGCTTCAGATTGGCTCAGCTCCAGCATTGCGGCCACTTGGGGAGTGAACCATCAAATGGAAGATCTTCCTCTCTGTCTCTCCTCCTCTCTGTATAAAATAAATAATAAAATCTTAAAAAATAATGTTTTTCACATAGGAATGAAAATGAGGCAGTTTTTTTTAAAAAACCAGCATGAATACTAACAAGAGCACATATGCTTCAATGAATCATGGTAGGATATAACATACATTTAATTAGCACATACATGAGTAAGAAACAGAACTGTTCAAAAGAGACTAAAATCACTTGCACAATATCCAATGTAAACAAAATATAACCCTGTTATATGTAGTTTCTGTTTTTAGAATCTTCCTGCTTACCAACCTCAACACTTTTGATGTTTTTGTGAGCATTTGTGAACTTGTAAATGTGAGAGTAGCAAAAAATTTGAAATTCCTTGATGTCACATATTCAGTATGAGGTTGAACAAGATCTTTTTTTTTTTTAAGGTTTATTTTCTTTTTATTTGAAAGTCAGATTTACAGAGAAGGAAAGACAAACAGAAAATTCTTTTCTCCTCTGGTTCACTCCCTAAGTGGCTACAATGGCCAGAGCTGAGCCAATCTGAAGCCGGGAGCCAGCAATTTCTTCTGGGTATCCCACGCAAGTACA
This sequence comes from Ochotona princeps, assembly GCF_030435755.1. Lineage (NCBI taxonomy): Eukaryota > Metazoa > Chordata > Mammalia > Lagomorpha > Ochotonidae > Ochotona > Ochotona princeps. The sequence continues at coordinate 73,457,326 of NC_080838.1, forward strand.
GGTCTCAAGGCTTTGGGCTGACCTTAACTCTTTTCCCAGGCCACAATCAGGGAGCTACATGGGAAGTGAGGCAGCTGGGATTAGAACCAGTGCACATATTGGATCCCAGTTAGTGCAGGGCAAGGACTTAAGGCACTAGGCTGTGGTGCTGGGCCCAAGATCTGTCTTTTTTTAATTTCAGCTCTCACATGGTAAGCAAATGTTCTTTGATAGGCTTAGTATCACATATTTTACATTTCATGCTGATGTTGGTGATTTTCGTGTTTAAAATAGTTCCCAAATATCCACCTGGAGTTCTGTCCTGTATTCCTACATGCATGAATGTTGTAATATGTCTTATGTGAAAACCAGATTCAGGCATAAATTGGAACCGTGAATTCCAATCGATAATCCACATTTAATAAGAGAGCATTTGACAAAACCCACATAAAACAAAGGTAAATGTTGTTGTGCTGATGATATGTAACCAGAAATTCACAGCAACCAAATCCTGTATTTTCTCTTTGGGCAGTGATTCTAGTATTCAGCAATTCAACTTTTGCAATGATCAATGACTTTATAGAACATTATCCTAGTTCCTGCTGTTACAATTCCAGTCCAACTCCCTGCTGATGGCCTGGGAGAGAAGTGGAGGATGGCCCAAGGTCTCGGGCCGCTGTACTCATATGGGAGACCATAAGGAAGCTGCTGGCTCCTGGTCTCAAATCAGTTCAACTCTAGCCATTGCGGTCATTGGAGAGTAGCAGGTGGAAGATCTCTTTTTCTCTCTTTTTCCCTCTCCCTCTTCCTCTGTATCTTTCTGTATCTCTTTCTCTGTAACTCTTTCAAGCAAGTAAATAGATTGTTAAAATATTTATTCATCCACATCACAATGTTTCATATTTTGTGCATGAAATGTAAATTTATTAATCTTGCATATTATAATACTTAGTGCGTGATAAAAACACAAGGAATACAACTGACACAGTTTTTTAAAGTTCAATAACTCCTTTTTTTTTTTATCAATTCAGACTATTTATTTCAGTGCCAAAAGACTTATTTTACCTGTAAGGTGGCATTTGAGGAAGATATTCTGTTTACAATATTTGAATAAACATTTGCTAATTGGATTTAAGCACTCAGTGAGGATTAAAAAGTAAAATTATGTATTACTTATTTTTTAAGATTTGTTTTTGTTAATTTGAAAGACCAAGTTAACGGTGAGAAGAAGGAGAATCAGAGAGAAAGAAATCTTTTATCTACTGGTGAACTATCCCAAATTGTTGCAATGGCTAGGGCTAGGTAATATTGAAGCCAGAAGCCATGTGCATCTTCTGGGTCTCCCACCTGGGAGCTGGAGCCCGAGCACTTGAACTTGCTGCTTTCCAGGTGCAGTGGCATGAAGCTGAAGAGAAAGCAGAGCAGCTAGTACTCAAAGTGGTGCACATGAGGGATGCAGGGGTCACAGACAGCAGTCGTGCCTACTATGCCAAGTGTTGGCCCCTCTGTATACCTTTTTATGGTAAGATATTATCTGTATTGATGCAACCTAAAGATGGAAGCTGGTAATATTGTAGATAAGCAGATTTTCTGAGGTATTACACTTATGCATGTGGATTGTGCCACGAAGTTGCTTCCAAGGGAAACTTGGGGATTCCGGTAGAAAAATGTCATGCTTAAGAACCTGCAAAAGAGCTAGATTTGGATTTGATTGACTGATACATTTGGTAAGGGTAGTATGTCACAGTAGAGATATATAAGACGTTGTAATCCACTATATTCATCTTTGCCAATCATGATAAATTTTCTTCAGTACTTTTGACTCTGCACTGTTCCGTGTGACAAAAGATTAAGATATCTCAACTTTGAGACTTAACCTGGAAATAGTAGGTAGATATGTTGAAAATTTAGTTTATGTTCCTATGCTGCTACCAAATGAAAAGTATTTTCCTCTTTTGTAATAATGTTCCAGTTAGTACTGTTTGGAGAGAAAATACTGGGTGATTTATTGGAATCTTCTAACATCTATTTATACCTGTAGTTTGAGTTCTTTACCCTAGTTTCATTTCCCAACTGCTGCATGCATTTTGGGAGTGACCTGATAGATAAGAGCTCTTTTTCTTGATTTCTTTTTCATAAAGTGTTTGAAATATCGAATCTATTGGGGTGCATTCAAAGCACACCTTACTGCTAGCAAGTCAGTGATGGTCAAGTTTTGATTGAAAGGAAAAAACACATTCACATTCTATTAATATTAAATTTAAATTTAAACTATTACATGTACTTTATTTAGAATCCATTCAGTCGTAAGAGAGGAACTTTGAGCATCTTTGATGATTATTTTTGCTGTCACTGAAACTAGAGGAAGTCGATAGAAAGTTGTGTGCTAACATATTTTAAGACATTTGCCATAGTATTTTAAGTATCAGTTTATCCTGGCATGGCCCTGCATGATAAGCCACTTATGTTCTTTTTACAGTAAGCCACAAGGAACAGAGCCCCAACACTACACCTCTATTAAGACATAAAATATGCCCAACAGGAATTACATTAATAAAAGCTGTCTATTACATCCTCAAATGCACTCTTACAAGATGCATAGAATTTAACTAGGCCTAAAGATTTTCCTTTCATGTTATTAAGGTAATGAAAAAGATTGTTTGACTTATAAAATAGCTATCATCTCTTAAACATATAAAAGGAGTTTGGGGGGACTCACAATAAAGCTGTAAGATGAATTGCATTTGGATTGTGGCTAATGTACTAGAATTTTATTCCCCATAACCCTAAGTACATTAATCTCTGAAATGTTTTATTGGTACCCGGAGAAGCCAGACAAGATCTACAGTTTCTAGACATGCCAGATACTATGAGGCCAGACTTAGTGTCGCTTTGTAACTGTCCTTCACCTCAAGATTGAAAACAAACCAGTAATAAGCCTGTGATGTTTTCCTAGATAAGAGAAAATATCTACTGACCAACGACTCACAATGGGAATAATAGAATCATGGCATTAGCTTGGCTTTCATCTGATACAATACTTCAGAAGGACCAGTGACGGCTTTTAATGAGTGGCCTTGAGCAATTCATTTAGTAGGCTTCATCGTCCATTTTATTCTCTTCTAACCTAAGACATTAAGACACATCTACTTCCCAGCAGTGTTGTGACTTAATTTCATTTGATTCAAAAGCCTTTGGGCTTTTTGCAGGATCAGCTGCATTTGCCTTCAGAAAGTTCCAAACTGTCAAAATTAGTGACACGAAAGTGGTGTCATGGAGTCTCTCTGCTAAATGCTCTGATTCCTAGTAATTTTCAGTTAGTTTTAATGTGGTGATAGGTACTCGAGTGATCTTTAATACTACATGAGGGGTCATCAAAAAGCTCATAAAACTGCATATTAGAAAAACTTTGCATGAATTTCAAACGCTTTTTTCACCAAAATGAACTTACTGTTCAATTCCATTTGCCACAGACTTTCAGAAGTCTTCTCATATGTATACACATCATGTAACTGTTGACTGTGGCTGCCCTGGGAGGCTGTTCATGACTAATGTGGTTTTGTCAGCAGTTTGAACTGCTGTTCACCCCCGCAATGAGGAAAATATCAGTCATTCGATTTTCTTTTGTTAGTGCCCTTGGGAATTAATTACCTGCAAGAAAGAATTCTTAAGTATACTTGATCACATGTAAGAGAAGAAGATGTAATATGCTGTGCCTTTTTTGAACATAATTTCTTTCAACCCTAATATAAAGGCTAATCATGCCTCACCTATTTGACTATTACATAACGAATCATTTTTTTTGAAAAGATGTTTTTTAATTGGAAACGCAGATCAGATTTATGGAAAGAAGGAAAGACAGAAAGATCTGTCTGCTGGTTCACTCCCCAAATGGATGTAATGGCTGGAACTGAGCTGATCTGAAGTCACGAGCCAGGAGCTTTCTACAGGTCTCCCATGTGGGTGCAGGGTCCCAAGGTTTTAGACCATCCATTACTGCTTTCTGAGACCACACGCAGGGAGTGGAACAGCTGGAACATGAATTGGCAACCATATGGGATCCTGACATGTACAAGGTGAGGATTTAATCATTAAACCACTGGTCTGGGCCCTATGAATAATAAATGTAACTATTAGCATTATACTTTATTTTTTACTATCTTTTTACAATTTTCATTTTTCTGGATACAGTTCCATTTCCCCTTTCACCTCTCCATTTCTCCTTCCTTGCTACTGTTTTCCCCTGTATTATTACAATATTAGAGTCCTTCAGCAACAGCCACAAGTCTATCATTCTGCTATTTCAGAGGAAGAGAGACAGAGAGTTTTGTGCATTATTTCACTCCTCACCCAAATGACTACAAAGGCTATCACCAGGTTGGATTCTGGAGCCAGATCTACCATGTGGGTCACAGATATTGAACTACGTGAACCATCACTTGCTGCCTCCTTGGGTGCACTTCTTCAGGAAGCTGGAGTTGGAAGCCAGAGCTGGCACATAAAGCCAAGCACATTGCTGTGTGAGGCAGGCATCCTAACCAACAACCTAAACACCAGAGAGGGCTCTTACTTTCTCTTGTAAGCCTTAATTTTTTCAGATGACTAATTATCTTATTCAGATTTAATTATCTTCTGATGACTAATTGACTTGTAATATGACTATATTGAATAGCTAGGATAGCTGTGTAGTTCAGATTATTACTATCATTTGTGAAAGGAAATATTTAATGTTAATTTAAAAATTTTGTTTACTATAAAAGATTAGATATACAAATATTTTGGTAAATTACTGAACTTTTTCAAGAAGTCATAAAAATTCTTTTATACATTAATTTCTAGAAATTGTGAGCAATTCTGATCATGCCATTGTTTCCTTAGGATCATTTCTTCTATCTTTCTAGTACTTTAACCAAATACACATTTACTAAGTGTCAATGAAGATATGAAAAGCAAACATTAAAAGACAAAAAAATATGCCAGTGGGTCACTTTCCACTTGGCTCAGGTTGGGGCAGACCAGGCTGAGTCAGTTCACGTCATCCACTGGCAAGCCCGAGCGCTGGAACTGTGTGGGGGCCTGGCCAGGTTTGGTTGCGATAAAAAAAACAGTACAAAACACAGAATGCCAAGGCGAAATGGCCTGTGCCAGTAGGGAATGCAGCACCCAACCAGCACACCTCCCACTGGTTTAGGTGAGGGACCAGTGTGTGATGGGCAGAGCCGGGGAGAACTGCAATACTCATTGGTTCCAATGGAGGGCGGGGCTCAGAATAGATCCAACCCAGGGGTTACAACCACCAGCTGATCGGAGTGATGGACTGTGGCGGGCACTGTGCTTACTAGTAGTGCATGTAGGAGCCTGGACTGGGAATGCCTCAGAGTTTCTTTGGGGATTCCCCTGAACAAAATGGAGGAATCAAAACATTAACCAAGAAAAGATGGAAGATGGAGTAGATCAATCAACCACCTCAGCTATATGCTTCCAGCGGAAAACTGGACAAGGGGAAACTCTAAGATAGACTATGTCAATCAGTGGACTCTGCACCAGCCTCATCGTACCTGGACTGTTGCTGATGATATGTTGAAGCTTCTAATTGATAGAGGTGACGCTCTGCTGGCTCTGCCTTCAAACCTGAGAGGGCCTCCCTAAGAGGCCGTTGAACTTGACTGGACAGTGGGATGCTGGACTCTGTATGGTGTGAGCCTGTAATTAGGGAATCCCAACGGAACCTGAGCTGTGGTTATGCATCATGGTGAAGGAATTCACCATGGGGGAAGGGTTTGGGGTAAAGGGGGTGGGGGGAATCCCAGTACCTATGAAATTGTGTCATGTAATACAATGTAATTAGTGAATAAAAAAATAAAAATTAAATTAAAAAAAAAGACAAAAAAATAAGCCAAAAGAAAACATCCAGTAGACATATAAAATGACATAACTGGAGTAAGTCTGATTCAATTTTCCTTTTGTAATGACCATGTTCTTATTTCTATTGTGGAAAGTAAAAGTAAGAACAGGTAGTACCATAAGTCCTGAAGACATCTTGAACCTGAATTGTGCAATTGATTTAAAATCATTATTCTCTAAATAAATATTCAAGGCTGAGTTCATGTGTGTTTGGGGCTGGCTGTGTAACTGGGAGCTTGCAAAATTAATTCAATGAACAAATGACTTTAAAATGCTAATTTGATATCTTTATTACACATTCGTAATAATAGCCTCAGCAATCACTTAAAATTTAAACTCACAACACAGTTTAATGGAATGTTTTCATGAGTGTCATTGTGACAATCCAATAGTGAAAAATCACACCCTCTGGTGGAATTTATTATTATTTTGTCATTTAATCTAAATGCAGTATGCTCCTTTATTGCTTACATTGGCTGGATTATAATCAATTATCAGCTTTTAAATCACAGGTAACATAGTAAGGTGCAAAAAGTATCATAAGATTGTAATATATGACTTCTGTCACGATTGTACTACTGTCAAGTTTATAATATTATATTATTAGAAAACAGTATATTTCTATAAAATATTTTTATACTATATATTTTTGTCTCAATAAGTTGCTAACGTCAGAATTTCATGGTATGATGTGTGCTACATGAAATTTCCCTGGATATGTGTCAGTGCTCCAAGAAGGATGTATGTTCGCGTGCATGATCCTGAAGGAACGCCTCCTGGAAGAATATTTGCCAGTATTGCAAGTGAAGAACCAACACTTCATGGGATATACATCATTATCACTGATGAGATTTCTAAAGACATGTCTTGTGCTTATTTCTTTCAAATTTTAGTATTTATTAATTCTTTTTGCAATTATCTTTGTGGCGATTAGATCATCATCAAGCGTAGTAACACACACTTGTCTCTTGTGTTGTTTTGGAATTTCCTGAGATTGTGTTTAATATGAATTTAAGTAGATATATAATGTAGCCCAGTTAAAAATCTATGGTAAAATTTCATATTTGCCTTAATCAAACACACACACACACATACACACACACACATACCTTGCTTAAGAAAAAGCTACAGACATTAATTCTGTTAGTCAAAATGTGTTTCTTCAAACTAATGGCTCTCATTTTGAAATAGTAGACTACAGAAATGATGTGAATGTTTGGTAGGATATGAACTGTAGGGTAATAATGAGTGAATAGAAAACATTTCAGGGCATGGTACAAGGGATCAGTGGCTAAATCCTTGCCTGAATGCACCAGGATCCTATGTGAGTAACAGTTCCTGTCCGGGCTGCTCTGCTTCCCATCCAGCTCCCGGCTTGTGGCCTGAGTAGGCAGTGGAGGACGGCCCAAAGCTTTGGGACCCTGCACTTTCAATGGGGGACCCAGAAGCTCCTGCTTCCTGTCTTTGGATTGGCTCAACTGTGGCCATTGCAGCCACTTGGAGTATATGGAAGATTTTTCTGTCTCTCCTGCTCTCTATAAATCTCTCTTTAAATCTACCTTTTTGATAAAAATAAATCTTAAAAAAAATCAGAACTAGTCAAATATAAAATAGGCCTATAAAGTACCTCTGACATCTGTTTTTATAAATATATATATATATTTATATATATATATTTATATATATTTTGCCATATATCATGCTGGGCATCTGTTGCAGTGATTTGGTTTTGCTTTTGTCTCCTTCTCCCGATATCATTCACAACTGTCTCATGAAATTTGAAGTGGAATTTTCTCAACGACTGTCCTGTGATAATAGACCAAAAATTTTATCAGCTTGAATACACACCCTCCCTCCAGGTCTGGTGCTCTTCTAAGTGGTCCTGGCCACTGTCTGTGATGACCGGGACTTCTGGTGTCCTTTTGCTGACACAAGGTTCAAAGGTGCTGGAAACAGCAAAGCAACGCCACAGCAACATTAGCCTGGCCCCAGAGGCTGCCTAATGGTGTGTTAAAACTCCGCAAGGAAGAGTAACTTGCTGACATGATACCTCCTAAAGGGACACACAGAAATGCTGACTCTCTCTCTCTCCTTTTTTTTTTTTTGTTTTAATTGGTCAGTTACATCGCATAAAATATGGCATGAAAAATACTTTGCCCTTTCAGGTTGTTCTGGACATAAAATCCCTAACAAAGCAAAATGCAGACTGCACACATGTGAGTGAGAGCGTCTCCTCTTCCCTTCAGGGATGGTGTACGTTCATTTGTGAAGCTTTGTTTAATGTTCTGCTTGGTAAACAGTACCAAGGTGATGCCGTGGTCAGCCAGGCTGATGAGATTCTGCTCTGTGTGTGGAAAGGTGAGCAGCAGGGTAAGCTGAAACATGGGAAGTGTGAACAGAACAGGAGTGAGCTGTCCAGTGACTCCACAGGTCTGAGAGAAATGTTTCCATTGGAAGAATGGCAATAACTAGGGGGCCCACAAAAAAAACGAAGTAGCTTTCCTAGAGACAGAAATTTCTCTTTGTGTGTCCAATAATACTTTGTAGGATATTATAGTGGCTTCTCTATGGCTTTGTCTATGTCTGTATCTGTACAGATGCTCTCTCCTTTTGTAGCAAGCTCACTGTTCATAAAGCAGATTGCTAATGAAAATAGGTATGTTTTTCTAATGTCAGGATTTAAAACGTTTATTAGATCATAAGGAAAACTGAAGGAAACATTGACATTAAGTGGCATGTGAAAGTTTAAAGTTACAGTATTATTTTGTCATTTCTTTCAAGGTAACAGTGGGGACTTGCATGTATGTGAACAAGTCGTGTTACTGTGAAGTGGGGGAGATGAACATTTCACTCAGGTGTGAATGTTCAGCCAGAGGTTTTTAACTATTTTTATTCTGGTTTTCTTATATTTGAAAGTTGCTCTCATGTCCAAATCATGGAGCCAAAATCATTAGCTAGATGTCAGCAAAATATCTGAATAAACCTAGCTCAAGCCAGCAAAAAGGAGGGAGGATTTCTTTGTCCAAGGATTGTTCCTAGTGTGAGATTTGAATATCACGTTGGAAGGCTGGTACCATCGCAGAACATAAAGATGGAGATCAAACTGTTTTGACCAAAGAGTGAAAGAGTAAGAACAGAGATACAAAATTGGGAAATTACCAACTAACAGTGATCGGTTCCATTTTCTTAGATAATGAAGTATATTGGGATAATCAGTAAGAAGTAGCAGGCAGACGTGGATGGAATGTGGAAGAATTTCAATTCCTGGGGAGAAAAGGCACAAACTTATTCTGTGATTGATGGAGGTTCTCTTGGGCCATTGTAATGTCATGTTCTGCAGGTCTGTTTTTTTGTGGAGATTAATTTGATAATAGAATGTGATACAGATAAGAAATCAGAGCTATCTGAGGCAAAGTTGCCATGTAGGCAAACTCACAATGACACCAATTGGAGCTTCAATTATATCAAAAGCCTTGTGCGAAAGAGAAGGTAATTGAAATAAAAAACCTAATAAGGACCAGTACTCTACTGGGTGTTTAGGATGATTTAAATTATATTATGTCATCTGTGTTTCATCACCCCTGTATGATGGTAGAGCCCAGATGAAAATCCACATATCTGTCTAATCATCTATTTATCTATCTTCATATATGGAGAGAGAGAATGATTGTATTAGAGAGAGTTTGGGCACAATTGATTGAATGTGATAGGTTCCATAAAGTAGTGAAATAAAATTCAGAACCTTAATGCCCTGTACTTGAAATAGTGTTAATTCAGTATGGCTTTCAGTTGCAAATAAAGAATCCAGTCCCAGGAATCTTGAGTTAGCACTTTTTCTTTCTTAAAGATTTATGTGTTTTTATTAGAATGGCAGATTTACAGGGAGAAGGAGAGACAAAGATCTCTGGTCCACTGGTTCGTTTTCAAGTGGCTGCAACTCTCAAAACTGAGCTGTTCCGAAGTCAAGAGCCAGGATTCTCCTCTGGGTCTCCCATGCGGGTGCAGGGTCCCAAGGCATTGGGCCATCCTTCCACTACCTTCCCAGGCCACAAGCAAGGAGCTTGATGGGAAGTGGAACATCCAGGATTAGAACCAGCACCCATATGGGATCCTGGAGGGTGCAAGGTGAGCACTTTAGCCACTAGGCTCCTGTGTTGGCACCATGTGCACACAATTTAAACCCCCAACTCCACTCAGGGATATTGGGACTGGAAGATATTCCTACCAACAATGAAAAGCCTTATCTCATGTTTCCCAGTAGAATCCCATGAGATGCACTGTTTTTAAATTTATACATACATTAGTCAAGTTACAAAATAGAAACTATTCAGTTATTTTAGCAGAAAAAAGTTTGATAGATTATATACTTGCAAAAGTTTGAAAGGTTGAGTGTAAATTCTTAAAGAGATTCACAATTGGGATAAAAGAAACTGGGGATTATTGAAATGACAGGACAAGGCTTGAGAATGCTATGGCTTATGATATCAATGCTGGTGATATTTGGGGGAGTGGATTTTTTTGGAAGCCAGAGTCTTCGGGCCATGGCTACTTCTGCTCTCACCTAAATGCTTCTTCTATCCAACCTTTCAGTTCTTGTATAATACAGCAATAAAATGGCATGGCCAGATTGGTAAATCAACTTTTTTCTGTGAAGAGGTAGCAAATGCACTTTAACCGCAGGATTCTCTCTCTCTCTCTCTCTCTCTCTCCCTCCCTCCCTCTAAATTGTTATTGAAAGGCAGATTTTATAGAGAGAAGGAGAGGCTGCAATGACCAGAGCTGATCCATTTTAATCCAGGAACTTCCATGACTCCCATGTGGGTTCGGGAATCTGAGCACTTGAACAATTATCCTCTGCTTTCTGTGTCCACAAACAGGTAGTTGGATTAGGAATGGAGCAGCCATGACTGAGAACAGAACCAGTGCTGGTAAGGCAAGCCAGTCTGAGGATTAGCTTGCTAAGCCAAGGAGCTGTCCCTTAGCCATCAGAGTCATTTTATGTTATGTTACGTTATCCCTCCCCGAAACACCCACCCCCTGGCAGATTTTCCACATATTGCTACAATGGTATAGTCCTTCATAAGGAGTATAATTCTATCAGTCTCTTATTTAAGTGTGCCCCGACATTGCTGGTACAGTCAGTGTCAGACAGTCTGGCATCCCATTGTCTACACATTTCCAACAGTTTCATTGGGAGTCCAACTTTTGTTGGAAGCAGGAATGCATGTTGCATTGTACCCCCAAATCTGGATATGGTAGACCCAGTACTCCATCAGTATACATTTCCATAAATAAGAAGCCATGAAACAAGGTCAACAACTCAGAACCTTTAAAGAACTCCACAGAACCTCACCAAAACAGTCAGCTGAGAAAGCTCAAAATCACCTAAGTTCAGACAGTCATATCCATAGTTTTACTCATCTCCCCTGATTTGACTGTGATAACTCCAATATTACACAGTATTTGGAGAAACATGCTAGTAGAGAAGGAGCTTAGACTATCACATCTCTTCTCCCATGGCAGCCAGCTGTCATTTACAGGAGAAAGTTAGTGAGATGGCATGATGATAAATCTTGCTTTTGAACAAAATTTAAGCTTGGACTGGAAGCTGATTTTACATTGAGTTGAGACTACTTTGTGATCTAAATCTCCCAGAATTTTCTGTTAGTTAAGAATGGGAACTCAACATTGATGTTGTTTTCTATTTTAGGCTAAAAGAAAATTTTCTCCACTGAATACAATTCTCAAAGGACTGGGAGGTGGAAATACTTGTGCCATTGCACTTGATCACATTATACACGCTGTACAATCAATAAACTGGTCACATCCAATTGTATGGAATTCATATGAGCACAGAATCAAGGCACTGATTTAAAATTAAGGAAAACAGTTGGTGGGGGGAAAATTCTTCTGCCTACATATTAGAATGTGTATATTTGCATTTTTTCATTTTCATTGTTTTGTTGGTATTCATAGGCTATCTGAGGTTTTAAGAGAAAATAATATATATTATGTGACCAAAGATCTATTTTGCTTCCATATAAACATGGCACAGAATTTTCTGCTTGTAATTGTTTAAATATAGTATTCTGTATTTTAAACTATTAAATACAACTTATATAGAAAAAACTTCTCATTTTCAGTTTTTGCTGTTTTAAGTGTCCAAATCACAAGGAATGTTGATAAACAAATATAATTTCTGCTGTATCTTGCTGTTTTGTGCTTTAGCAAACTTTTTTTCATTTTGCGCTTTCACAGTATTATGCTACCACTGACAAAGTTCCATGAACGTTTTATATTTGAGTAACTTTAACATGGTATCACTGTAGAGCTTTGCTGTGAAATATGCTAAGATTAGAGTAGTGAAAAAACTGAATATTCTACCTCAAAGTTATTTAGGTTGAAACCAACACATGAATGTAGTTTTGATATTTATATAATATACATTTATCCACATATTAAATGTAATTAGCATCTTGTCTATATGTATATATGCACACACTTGCAGAGGTAAAAAATACATGTCTAATTCATCTATCAGTTTTTAGAACCACTCTTAAAATATCATGATTTAAATAGAATCAACTTGTGTTTAACTTCAATTTCCCTCTTTCCATTTATGATGTGCCTAAATACAATACTTTAAAAATTGTATCTGCATGGAATTTTGGAATAAAGCATATATATTCAAACTAGACTTTTAATTACTACTTAATTATCACCAGGACTGATATTAAACTGGCACACATGGCTACAGTTAAAATATTTAAATCTTTCTGTACTGGATATGAAAACTCTATTAAAAAAATGTTTGAGAGGCTGACAGAGCCAGGTAGAGGGAGGTAGTTTCATCTGTTGCCTTATTTCGCAGAAGCCCACAAGAGCCAGGGCCTGGCGAGGAAGTCAGGAGCAAGGATGGTATGTTGTTTTCCCACATGACTGGTAGGGATCAAACCCCTTGAGTTATCACTTACTGCTCTCTACATGTGCATAAGCAGGAAGCTGGAATCAGGGTGAGCCATGGCCTGAACTCAGGCACCACGATATGGGACGTAGTCATGGGGTGGCCTCCCCAGACTGCACTCTCCTTCTCTGATGACCTTTCACCATCTTGTCTGTCGCCATGCCCACTTCCTCCTCTGTGCCACTAGACCTCAGCACTCCAGGAACGACCATGTTTCCTTGGTGTAGCAATGCCGGCAGGACTCATTTTCCAGTGTGTGGTTGGATGGTTGCTGTCTGTAGTGTCCCAGCTGTTAACTGTTTTAAAGATCATCCATGATTGTTACGATTAACACTAAAGGAGAGTATTTGGAACAAGATTGTATGTGCTTTACATTAAAGAAAACATTCTATAATACATTGTGAAAGTGAGCAAACGTTATTCAGTTGCTTTAGGATTTATTCTCTTTTCAAAATATGGAAACTATCCCGATGCTAGCTAATTGGTTTTAAAAAAATTTTGTAATGACCACAGATATCTAATGTAGGCCAAATAGCATATTACACATCTGTCAACACCATCCTTTATTACCACAGAACTGTGTTTACAAAGATCCTCCAAATCCATTTGAATCATTCTGGAAGCTAGCTGTATATTCATTTATTATTTTTTTTTCACTTCTGTTTTTTTTCCCAGTGATTTGTATAACTGAGAATATTCTGGAGTGAATTTCTTAGGTTTGTGAGACCTAAACCTAAAAAGCAAAGTTAAGTTTGAAACAAGATACTAATACTCTTTCTGATGAAAATGTACTTTTGAGATCAGTAATATGGATGGATGGTTATGTTCCCCTCAAAATCATATCTTGAAATTCTGACCCCCCCAATGATGGTATTTAAGGAAAATCTATTTTTTAAAAAATTATGAATTTATTGGAGAGAGATTGCTCATCTGGTTCACTCCTTCAATGGCTGTAACAACTAGAGCTGGGCCAGTACTGAAGCTGGGAGCTGGGAACTCAGTCCACGAGTCCCAGGGATCTATCAGGAACTGTTACTTGAACCTGCAATGCTAAAATCTACAGAGTGCAATACCTAGAATGGAGAATCAGGACTCAGAGCCAGGAACGGGACACAGATGTGGGCGTCTGAATTTCTGGTCTAAATACCTGATCCTGCAGAAATTTTTGAAGTTAGACAATTTCATGAAAGTGTAGGCTATGTACAATGACTAGGGCTCTTGTAAGAGGAAGAGATTGAGAGGTCAGCCACCTGCAAGCACAGAGAAGAGGCCTATTTTCATTTTCTCAAGAAAAGAAATATAATGTCCCATAAAGAATTCAGTTCAGAAATACACAAATTATTAGTTCATGACAGTTTAACACAACAAGTTCATAAAATAAAATTTAGAAAGTATTTTAAAACTCTAATGTAAGAATCCAAATGTGGGGAGATGACAGAGGACATTCAGTGTGACTTGAGAACAGTTGGAGATGGCAAGACATACTGCATTCTTTTCTGTGCAGTAATTACATCAAAACTGTCTGAAAGTGAAGTGTGAGTTCAAAATAAAAAAAAACATTGGATTAATATTAATATTTAGGTCTTAGAAAATCTGTTGAACTGAATCAATTAGAGTACAAGTGAATGAAGCTCTGTTTGCATTTTTACTTGCTTGTTCCAGTGAATGAGATGTGCCAGGTTCCTCTGTACTTATCCAGCAGTTCTCTGCTGAAGACTGGGGTGCTCAGCCTACCACTGAATACTGGTCTGTAGCGCCCACTGTTTAGGCCACCAGATGGGTAGGCATGATTATTGAGTGGTCTAAAACTGTTCTTCATGGTCTCTGAGGCAGAACTGGAAAAGAGGCTGATGGAAAATAAATACCAACTTCTAAAGAAAAAAAAATTACTCAGTGTCTCTTACCTGATTTATTCAGATGAGAAAATTTTTCTGTAATTTGCTTTTGTTTTACTTTCCCAACTCTTTTGGACACAGAAAAAAGCAGTGCATTAGTAAAATGCCTCTAACTCTCTTACTACTATAATCAGTGTTTCTCGAGGTTTTCAGGAAAACAGAGTAATTACATTAGTGAAATAATATTTATAGCCAGTATGTATAACACTTAATATACCCATCACTCTTTATATATAAGCACAATTATTCTTCACACCAAACCTGAAAGTTGACATTGTTATTATTATCTCTTTTTTTACAAATGATAAACCGGATATTTTATTACTATCATAAGGACAATTTTTGTGAAGTAGGAAAACCTATATGATTCTTAATAAGATCTAAAATGTATTTATTTTTAAAAAATCTATCATTACTCAATGGTTTTCTTTTTTCCTTGAAATAAAAATTATGTTACTGAATGCGTCTTCACGTAGAATTTATATTTACAGTAAAGCAAAAGCATAAATAAAGCTTCATTTTAGGAGGAATAAAGTTGGGGAGATGCAGAGATCCTTGAGTTTGACAAAATGAAAATTAACTCTTGCAGAGCAGCACCTTTATTGATTTTGCAGGGTGGAGCATAGATATATAATAATTTTTTTAAATGTAAGTACAGTAGTTAGAGTCATGTACTCCTTTTCAATTGTTTTTTGAACTGTAAGTGACAAAATATGATAACTATGATTCTATGAAAATCCACTTCTCATTTTGGTGCAGATATTTTGTTAGTTAATACATGTGGGGTGAAATTGCCTCAAGAAACACATGTGAGTTGGTTTTGTTAAAGTGATTGGGAAATTTTTACTGTAATACTAAGCTGTTATGTTGCAACTGATAAAAATGGCTATGTCTTGACGTGATTCCATTGCTGGGAAAGCATCGATTAACTACAAGCTCCATTACAGAGCACCTCACTGTACATTTCTAAGCAAGGCCCGTTGCTGTTTTTATGTAAATACTGCCTGTTGCATGCTACTTAATTTCCACATGTATGGCTAAGTAAAATGAACCGCATTTCAGACTTTATACTATTATTATCAATTTTATTCTTTTTAAAAAGAGTACAAGCACTTTTATTGGCGAAATAACAAGTAACAATGGTAACAATATTCTTAAAGAGAATTTTTCCTCTAATAATAGTGTGGTTTGCATTATCTTTTTGCTGGAAGTGTTCTATGGATCAGGAAAAATAATTAATCAAAATTTCTCAAAAAAAATCTTCACTAAGGAGCAATGGCCTGTACTTTAAACAAAAAAATACTAATAATTTTCTTTGTTTATTTAAAGTGAATGAATGCTGTGTATTCCAGCACACAGATTTAGAAATCTAGTGATACGTTCCCTTTACATCTCTCATTGCTTATCTCCTCCCCACCAAGTTCACCATGGCTTGTTTTCATGTCACTTCACTATCATAACTTAATACTGCAACAGGTCAAGACATCAACACAGAGCAAGTAAAAGAAAAAGACAAAACATAAAAAAGAAAAACTACTACTCTTTAGGCCCATAGGCAAAGGCCATCAATATTAAATCCAAGGATGTTAACCTTAATCATAACAATTACATTTTTTTTTTTGGTATTCTGTATGTTAGTTATCACAGACTTGGTTGAAGGCATGAAATTTTGGCATTTGGCGACTGATATATTTCATTAAACATAGTGGTTTCATATTGGATTCACATAGTTACGAAACACAAAATTCCGTACTATTTTATGGCTGAGTAGTATTCCATAGTGTCTTACCACATTTGCTTTATCTGGTCATCAGATGTTGGACATTTGTGTTGATCATGTTTCTGAGCTCTTGCGAAGTGAGCTGTTGTAAACATGGGGGTACAGATAACTCTTGTATTCAAGCCAGTAATCAGGAAAGTGTGGGTATGTGTTGGTAGGGAAGCCCTGCCTGGGAATTTTCTTTAATTTCTCACAGTTTTTCTGGGCCTCCTGATCTAAATGGACTAACAATAGCTATTATTTCAGAGAGATTTCTTTTAACTTTTGGCTGAAAGAGGGATGTTGAGCGTGCAAGCAAAAATGCTAACACACAGTAAATCCTCCATTCCAGTTACTAGTGATCATTTCCTTTTCACTTTTTTTGGTCATGTTTAGTTAGAAATGGGATGCTGGGAGATGTAGAAAGTTTTCAGAGTGCTAGGGTTTTCATATCCACAGGGAAATCACTCAAAATAATAGCAGAAAAGTCAGGGAGGAGGTTTAGTAGTAGTAACTTCTGATTTGGGAATACTTTGAGTAAATAGATCAGGATATTAAATATTTTACTAATATTTGTTAGTAAAATTGCTTGGAGATACAGTGAGGAGGAAGTGCATTCACTTTAATGACAATCCTTGGTTCATGAAAACTTTGTGTTAGCTCCTGTCAGAACATCTGGACACCAGCAAGGCACTTTGTCCATGTTTGGCTCCCTTTTCCATGCAAAACAGAACAATAAATAAATAAGTAATGTGTTTGGGTTTGAAAAACATATACTCCTTTAACTTTATCTTCGCAGTTTATTCCTGGTTCCCAATTCTCATTCTGTATAGCTATTTTTTTTATTCATTATCTGGTGTAGTGATGACAGTTGAATGAATGTAAAATCATGAAATAGCGAGATACAATAATTGTATTAGACGCTCACCAAGCACATGATTTGAGGCAATTTAGAAGAAATGATTGTTATTTCTGGAAGTGAAGAGAGGTTTCTTGTAGAGATTTGAGAGAAATTTTAAGTGATAGAAGAAATGTTTAAGTAAAAGGCAGGCAACATGGGCAGGGTGGTCTCTCATTGAAGTGAGCATCCAGGAGGTATAGTGAATGAAAACTGCTAGTGGAAGCCTACAACATGTGGAGTGGGGTTCAGAGAAAGAGAAATTATTAAAAATGCAGAGAATTACAATGTTTGACCCCACTGTAGTGATCATGTATAACTTGAGAAACAACAAAAAATACCCACATGATAATAAATAAAAGGGTTGGAAAGAAAGAGTAAAAAGAAAATCTTCCCAAACCATGCAAAACTAAATAGAATTTTGGGATTACAAATGCAAAAGTAAGAATTTTCTTCAAAACCCAGAGAAGAATTTAAATACTTGTTCTCTGTGGACTGACTAGTTTTTTTCATTATATTATCCATGATATTAAAGAATTAGAAAAATTACTGTTCCTGTTTAATTTCTGCTTTTCTGAAAATCTTCTGTACTATTATTTCCCAACTTAGCCATCCGGCCCACAATCAGCTCTTGCCTATTCAGTTCTCCGTAGGTTACATAAATTCAGGCCTCACTCGCCTAGAGTGAGCTGGGAGTTATTTGTGTGTTTTCACCTTTTATTTCCGCAGAGTTCTTGATGCTCCTTGCTGATGAAATGAGGACGTAAGTCTCAAGGTGTTTTGGTTCCTTCCCACCAGACCCTAAACAGATCCAATGCCCAGGGACTCTTGATCCTGCATTTCAAAATATCAGTCTATCCTGTGCCTCGTATTGGTCCCCATCCCATTCACTCTGTTGCTTTCCAAACACCCAGTCCCCAGGAGGGAAGCACCACGAAGCTTGAAAACCCCAGGAAAAGCTGTCTTGCCTCTGCCAACTCCTCTGCCTTGGGGTACCCTCCCCACCAAACCTCTTGAGCTCTGGAAGACCTAGACTGCTGAAGGGTGGAGCTCCTGCCATAGTTTTGTTCCATCCACACTCAGGCGGTTGACGACCTTCTGTGAACTGTTTAGTAAATTCATTCTGACTATAAGTCCCTACCCTGTCTCCTCATTCTGTACCTCTTTCCCAACACTTACTTTGCAGGTAACTTATTCCCAGCTTCATCGGAAGCATAACTTCCTTCTTCAGGCAAGTGGGAGGGAAGTGTCTTCTTTTTCACTTTTCCTCTCAATGTGAAGTGTTTATAGTTTCATCCACTATTGGCATGTTACGTATCTTCTCTGTGATAATGACTCCAAATATAAGTATGTGTAGTTTGCAACAACTGCCTCCTGAAGTCTAAATTTTTAATTATATTGCTTGTAAGACATCACTGCGAGGATGCACGTACTACACAAAACGGAAGGCTACTGACCTGTGAATATTAATGCTATCTCTTCTGTTTGTACCTAGCATGTTCTCTCTCATCCTGCTTCAACTGCTCAGCTGCTGTTTATCTTTTGACACACACACACACACACACACACACAAACACACACAACTCACATTTCTTCTGCTAAAACTAGGGTTCATCTTGATCTCTCACTTGGATTATTTGCAAAATCAGTTGGATTTGTCAGCTGATATACTACATACTAGAATGAAAATTCTCTTAATCATATTCTCTTGCAAATTAGTGCTTCCTGTTTTTTATTTTTTATTTTTTTACATTTTATTATTGTTGTTATCATTTTATGATACAGTTCCATATTCCCTTATCCCTTCCCCAATGCCCTCCCCCCACTTGGTTCCTCTATATCATTACTATCATATAATTCTTCATGCTCAGTCATATGTCCATCATTGTGGGCATGGGCAATGGCAGAGAGTCCAGAATCCTATTGTCAAGATACAGTAAACAGTTTCATTGTAAGTCCGTCTTTATCTGGAAGCAGAAATGCATCCTACACTGCATCCTCACATCTGGATGTTAGTCTCCATTTCACAGCTACTGTACATCCCCTCAAATGAAAAGTCATAATACAAAATCAACAACAGAAAGAAAAATAGAAATTTACAATGCCATGAAGTTAAATGACATGTTACTAGATATGACAGTCTCCATTACACAGCTATTATACATCCCCTTAAATAAAAAGCCACAAAGTGCCATCCATACATATTAAACTCTGAATGTAAATGGTTTAAACTCATCAATCAAATGTCATAGATTAGTAGACTGGATTAAAAAACAAAACCCATCTGTTTATTGTCTGGAGGAGACACAGTTCAACAAAGATCAGCAGAAACTATATCACATGGGTTTTGTTGTTTTCTGTTGGTTTCATCTCTTCAAAACACTTCTGATTTAATCATGCAGTGACTCATAGATCATACAGTAGCACCATTTTCTTCAAGAAGGTTCTTGATTTTCATTTCTTTAGCTATATGTTAGTCATTTAATAACATGTTATATAACTTCTTGGTGTTGTTAATTTCTTTTTTCTCCCTGATGTTGATTTTGTCCTTTTTTTAAAAAAACTAATGTATTTTCCAGCTTCCTTCCTGTTTCACTTTTTATGTGACTTCCCTATTTTCTCTCACTTTGTATTTTACAAACTAACATTATCTTTCCAACTCTTCCTAGAAAAGTCTTTACATTTTGGCAGAGTGAGTACGGTTGCCACCTGAAACACTGTCAACTCAACTGGTGCTAATTAGAGTCCTGGCTGCGCCATTTCTGATCTAGCTCCCTGTAAATGCACCCATGCAGGCAGTAGAGCATGCTCCAAGTTCATGGGCCATTTCAGCATGTGGAGACCCAGGGGAACTCCTGGCTCCTGGGTTCGGCCTGGCCCAGCCCAGGCACCCATAGCCATTTGAGCATTGATCCAGTGGCTACAAAATATGAATCTTTTAACATATGCCTTTTACTATTATTCAGAGACACCTAAAATGTTCTTCAGAGATGCATTTTTAACTAATAACTTAAAATTCAGTCTTAAAACTTGAAACACCAATCAGAATTACTATTTTGTATTCCTGTTATATGTAATTTCATTCAGAAGTTGTCCTATTTTATGTACCTCTGAATGTTCATGTATTATTTCTCTGTTATGGAATGTCCATTTCAGGATGAAGAAATAGGGCCAAGTCTGTGTTTCATGGTTTCCACATCATCTGTAAGAGTATCTCTCAGGTTTGGAATATGTTTCCGGTGATCCTGCCTACCTTCATATAGAAATGTTTTATAAAATGAAATATCAGTCTAATTAAAATAGCCAAGTAGAGTGCACGATACTATTTGGAAATCATGTCAAGAAAGTAATTGATTGATGGCTGGAGGTAGTTTCATTCTTAAAACATAACTGGAGTTGCAGAGATATGGAAAAAAAAACAAGGAAATTGAAAAAAATCTGTTCAATTTAGGATCCTTGCTGCTGTGTTTTCTGTACACCATCGTGGGTTCAAGAAAACAGGCCACTTTAATTGAATCACATCTAACACTGAAAATAAAACAAAGACCGCATTTTTAAGTATCTTGGAAGAATTATTTAAATTTTGTTGCCAACATTCTGCTGTCCCATTTGTTATCAGCTTCCATGTTCATCTGTCATTTCAGTGGAAAGAATACATCAGAAACAGTGATGATGGAAGCGCTGAAATTGACTAATTAGACGTGATTTTTATTGAGCCACATTTATTTGTCTGAGTCAATGAGGATACTCTGTGTTACAGGAATTTGAGGAACACACTTAACTCAGTTTCATAATCGAAGCATGATTGTATTTGATTCTTGTTACTACCAATTTTAAACTGTGTGACATTTCTCATGTGCATTTCTACATCTGTAAAGTGCAGGCCTCAACTTTAACCATTTGTGAGAATTCATTTCAGGAATCTAAAGATTTTCAAATGGTTCTTGGCAGTAATAAATGTAATTACATAGTTATCCCCCTCCGAGGCATACCATACTTAGACTGATGCAAATCACTGATTCTTCTCTTTGGTCCTTGTGTGTAACTAGAAATGGGCACAGTTTTTGCATATTTTTTGTCATGGAGCTACCAGTAATACTGTTTGGAGTAATTACTACATTATGTAAAATTTACTGCTTAACAGTCAAAAATAGTTACAAAGAACCCCAGATAAAAGTGTAGTTTTTAATCCATAGGTGTGAATAGACATGTGACTTGTGACTTTAGTCTTTTATTTAGTAAGTAAAAAGATCACACTTAGCCATGTTTTTTATTTGTTTTAAAATATTGTTATTGTAAGAATGCTATTTTATTTTTTTAAAAAGCTTGGAGGTGAACTTACTGTGTTCATACATTTCCTCTTACTGTGGAGCAGAAAGGAAAAAGATCAGCCAAACGCAAGTATTTTGATGCAATGGTTAGGAATACTTGGGGCGTACTCATCCCATGTGCTGGGTTGAAGTCGGGCTCTGCTTCTGATTCCAGGTTCCTGCTCATGCACGCCCTGGGAGGATCTAGAGGATGAGTCAGAGCTTGGGTCCCTGCTATTCATGTGACAGAACCAGACATTTTGGGGCTGCTTCCTTAGCTCAGTGCAACACTTACCAAGGACATTTGGAAAGTGGTGCAGCACATGAAAATTTCTCTCTCGGTGTCTCTCTTTACCTCTTTCTCTGTCTGCCTATGTTTCTCATAAAATGAAAGTAAAAAATTAAAAACTAACGAGCTAACCAAATTAAATGATGAATAACAGAACTGTACACTGAATCTTTATATAGAATAGAAGTTAAATCCTTCAAAATAGAAAGATTTATTCATTGGAAAGGCAGATAAGATTTATGGAGAGAAGGAGAGATAGAGAGTTCTGTCTGCTAGTTCACTCCCCAAATGACTGCAAATGGCTTGAACTGGGCTGATCTGAAGCCAGGAGCCAGCTTTCTATAGGTCTCCCATGTGTGTACAGGGTCCCAAGGATTTTGGCCATCTTCTACTGCCTTCCCAGGCCACAAGCAGGGAGCCTGATGCTAAGTGGGGCAGTTTGAGCAGGAACTGGTGCCCAAATAGGATCCTGGTACTTTCAAGATGAGAATTTAGCTCTTAAGCTATCTTTCAATTACACCAGGCTCAGAATATTGGTCATACAGAACATCAAATTTGTAGGAGAGCAGTGACCTAACTATTTTCTTGCCTCAAAGTAACTTTGTGTTCAGAAAAACGGTCATTTGATCTCTTTATGTCTTATTTTTCTCATGTTTGCAATGATAAATACCACTATACTATGCACCCTTAGACAAATTTTCAAAAAGTCTCCCCTATTTACA
Source organism: Ochotona princeps (assembly GCF_030435755.1). Classification (NCBI taxonomy): domain Eukaryota; kingdom Metazoa; phylum Chordata; class Mammalia; order Lagomorpha; family Ochotonidae; genus Ochotona; species Ochotona princeps. The sequence goes on from NC_080838.1 coordinate 73,480,046, forward strand.
AATTATCATTTTTCTGTAAAAGTCCTGCAGTGGAAGCTTTTAGGCAAATGTAGCTAATGGATCACCTTTAAAGCTCTGTCTTATGGCACCTGCCAGGAGAAAGCCATTTTGAGAGGAACATCCCACAGTGCATTTCTGTCTTGATTGCTTTGGAATTATGTGCACTACATGATAGCCATTGTGGTCATATGAATTTGGAAGTCTGGGAGAGCCAACAAGATCACCTAGCTCCAGCAGGTGATTTGCAGTGGATAGAAATGGTATAGATATAATACAACAGGGTTCACTTGGGAAACTGATCATGAAGTCTAAAAAAGTGATAAAGGAGATTATCAGACCTAATACCCACCTGAAAGGACTGATCTGACTGTGCTTTTGTGGGAATCCCTTGTGGCCAGTGAGAGGTGCTAACATGTGTGTGTTTGTGTGTGAATAAAGATTCAGAGAGTCACCAGGAGGTGCCAAGGGATAAAACTACTGAATTCCCATAACACCATGAAGTGAGCAAAAATTTGATACCTGTGGATTAGGTTATTCCTCATACAGGGTGAAATCTTTGGATTTTATTTACATTGTTTAGTCACTCCACAGTATTTTCAAGAAACCAGCTTTTCTGCCTCTCCAGTGTGCCTTGAAGAAGTGTCCACAATAGAATGACTCATTAAGGAAGAAAATTCTAATGCTTGAGAGAAGAAAGAGAGGTGTATATGGAGGACAATCTGCTGTAGGTACTGGACAGGGAATTCTCACAGCAGTTCAGAGTGAACATTTGTACCACTGAGTTTCTTTGCAATGCATTTATAGTATGATTGTGACCTCATCTAGGTCTCATCTAAGTCCAAGTCACTTGCAGACTCAGGAAAGCTCTGTATTAGGAATAATCTTAGAATTGCTGTTGATAATGTCTTTTCTTTGACTCTGAGAGGAAAGACCATATGTTCCTTTGAGCGTAATTAATTATTTAATAAGATTTGCTTCATAGAAAACCACATTCTGAAAATATGAAAGGTGGCAAATGGGCAGGGTGACATGAGAAATAGTCATTGTTTTAGGGTATTTCCCATTACAGGCTTACCATTGGATGCACTTCAAAGTTATGCTGTTGTACTCATAACTCATGGAATACACTCTGTAATAACAATCATCTCCTCAAATTGGTCATTACCAAAGTTAATGACCTGTTTATTAGAACATCAACCTTGGCTTTGCCTCAGTCTCTTAATTAACACATCTGTCATTTACTACTGTGGCTAAGAATTTCTGTGTAAAGGACAGCTCCAATAATGATGACACTATTAAAGCGACATCTCCGTATATTTGGATGGATCATCAAATTTGTATTGGCCTATTGCAAACGGGATCCTGGAAGGCACTAAATAGTTTTGGCAGCCCCAAATGGTGAAACCTAAACAGCAGATAAAATGGCACTGGACAACTTTGTGGAACATTTGCATCGAAAACTATTTGTCATCATTACTGAGAAGGATAATGCCACACAACAATTTGCTATAGCTTCACTCGCAGCTAGCCAATGCTATCCGCCCCGGTGAACAAACATACGCAAAGGGCAAGTCCTTCCCGTCACACACGTTTTGTCCTGCCATAGCCATTCATTCAATCATCCAACAAGTACTGTGGCATTACATCCATGTAGATGTCATTAGCAAGTTCATAATATATTGATGTTTCAAACTGAACATCTGTAATTTGCATGAACATTGAAACATTGACATTTTATAGCAAAGTTTTGCAATGTAGCATTATTGTTTCCTAAAATGAGCTAATTAGATATGTTTTAAAACCCTCTTTTGAAAATTAAACTAGCAAGTAGATCTTGGCACATTGGTAAACACAACAAAAGAAAGCAAAAACAAAGCATAGTTTTGTTCTTTCAAATGTGGTGGAAATTTAATAAATGTCTTTTAAAATTCTGATGTCAAAGAAATTTATGTGTGTAGCTTTGAAGCAACACAAATCCTGTCAAATAAGCAAGTAAGAAACATACATCACTTGAGAATTATGCTTTAGCTTTACCTATTAGTGGAAAAATTATTCAAGGTTTGGTTTTAATTATCATGGAAAGAGTGTTAAAACCAAGCAAATTCACAGGGTATAAGCACCCTGTGTTCATTTGTGCTGGTACCTGCTGCGTTCTGATCTGTGGTGGTGAGGGAAGGAGACTGGCCCATAAAATTATACTGTGACTTTCAAATGAAGGGTTAAAAAAACTGTTCATGTGGAAAACTTCTTTACCCTTCAGTAAGTTATTTATTCTAATGTCAACTCTTTGGGAAAGTGTACAGCATTAGTTACTATGTGATACTATCCTGTTTTCTTGCCTTTGCTGTATTTAGTTTCCCTTTTATCTCATTGGAATCCACCCCGTCTCTTGAAGCAAGCCCTTTGACTCCCAGGCCTACTGCTTTATCAGTTGTGCCCCCAAATGAGTTCTGATACAAATATCAAAGGACATACGGATCTCAAAACATAATTGTTGGATAATTAACTACTCCAGGTCCTGGCAGGTCAACTGAAAATTTTATATAATATCATCACATATAACCAGGGACAAATGTTAATTACACAGTTTGAAAAACTCTATGAAAGGTCTTTAAAAATCTGTGTCATTAAAACAATGCAGTGGTGAAGTATTGCACTGAGCCTCCATAAAAACATACAGATATTGTGGTTTAACTTGACAGAACTAGCCCCCAGTGCCAGCTTCTGCCAGCTGATGCTGTGGCTAAGCCCCAACAACCCTCACCCACTCTAACTGTAGATTGCACCAGTAGGATCAATCAGTCCAGCCTGGCTTTTCCCTGATCTATTCCTCATGAGGCGCACAGGTGTTGTAGCCCTGCCTAGTCTGGTCTGCCCCATCCCAGCTCACGCTCTCCAGTGGGAGTAGGTGTCCAGCAAGGGAACCACCCCTTATTCACCTGCCGTCTTCACCCCCTCTTTTCCTGGTTCTCACATGTGCTGGTTGGGTGCTGCAGTCACATCTGGCACAGGCAACCTCACCTTGGCATTCCGTGTTGTGCACTGCTTTGGTCGCGACTGAATCTGGCTCGACTCACACTGTTTTGGTGCTCGGATTTGCCAGTGGATGATGTGAACTGATTCAGCCTGGTCTGCCCCTGACCCTTGCCAAATGTATGCCAGTGGGACACTTTCCATAACCTCTTCTGGGCTGTTTCCTTTCGTGCTTCTTGCGCCTACCTGCAGGGATTGTGTCCTGCCGGAGGAGTTGTCCAGGCTCCTCCATCAGAACCCCTCTGAGTGCAAGATTTCATGCATACCAGTGAGTCCATGAGCCAGTACTACTCAGTTCACCTCCTGTCCTAGCAGGAACAGTGGCTTTTCCTAACTGGCTTTCAGCCCATTCTGGTTCTTGCTGTTGGATGTTTCAGCCCAGCCACGGATCGTCCATACCCACATACAGCTCATACATGGCTTAGTAGGGGTTAAGACCTAGCCTAGTCTATCCCACATCTACCCTGGTCCTCCAGAACACCAGAAGGTGTTGTAGTCTGACACAGCCCAGTGCGTCCAGTACCAGTCCACACTTGTGCCAAGGGAGACTACAGCTGTATCCTGATCAGAATATAGCCCCCATTCCAGCTCGTGCACCCCCTTAGTGGGAGCCTCCACCCAGCTAGGGTGTCCCCTTAGCTTCCCAACTGGGTCTATTCCCAGCTAGTGTTCCTCATGCCAGTGGTTGCTCTGACTCAGCTTGGTACAGCCCATCACCTGTTGCGACCCCTGCCCTAGACCCTGTGGCTTAGCATCCCTGGCTCACGCGTTCCAGTTGGTGCAAGAACCTAGCTGGGCATGTCTTGTGCTCCATTTTGTTTTCTAATTTTATTTATGGGCTAAGGTTTGCTCAGTTCTGCCAGGTACGCCCGTTCCATTGCCATTTCATACATTGACCAGCCGTTGGAGCTACTTTTCCCAGCTTGTCTGATCCCCAGGTCTGGACCATGTGTTCACCAGCGGGATCTATGACTCGCCAGGGAAGTTTCCCAAGTTTCTCCACTAGATCCCCTCCCAGACTTAGTTCTCATACATGCCATTGGGTTTTAGGCCAGTGCCTCGGTGTAGTCTGGCCTTCCTTTTGACCGTGCATGAGTTGGTGAATGTTGAAGCCCAGCCCACCCCACACACTGTTCAGGATGCACATTCAGGTGCTGCTGCCTTGACCAGTCCAGACTGTTGCCAGTTCTTTAATCTGTGATTGATGGCAGGCTCCTTGGTCACACCTAGTTTAGTCCATCACCACTCCATCTCTTGAAGTAACCTGTGGGGCTAGAATTTCCATAGGGTTTGGCGCACACACCACCTGGAGAGTGCATAATCTGGGAGTGGCCTGGAAGGGCAATAGTGGGCTCCTCCCTCTTGGGTTACCACCCCAATGGAAGGGCACAAAAACTAGGACAGGGGCTGGGGTGGCTAGACAGAGGGGTACCCAACAACATCCGTGAGGGCTGAATAGTTGAGCTGGTCAGATGGAACAAGGCTTTAATACCCATTGACATGTATGAGCCAAATGGGATGTGGGACAGATTGGACTAGTCTGCTGCACATACTGGCAAACCAGGGCAGGGGGCAGGCCTGGTAGGGGTTATTGTGGGTCACTCAGACTAGCCTGCAACCCACACTGGTTTGTTTGAGGGCCGAGTATGCGCTAGGCAGAACCAGGCTTGACTGCAGCACCTATTGGTTCCAGTGGAAGATAGGGCTGGAAACAGAACAGACCCAGCAATTACAACCACCAGCTAATTGGGGTGATGAACTGTGCTAGGCCCTGTGCTTGCGGGTACATACAAGAATCTGGTCTGGGAACACCTCAGACAAAGTCTGTTTGGGGATCTCCCCAGTCGAACTGCCGGACTCGGAACCCTGGCCATGAAAAGACAGAGGACAGAAGTAGTAAATCAACCACCTCAGCTATATGTTGGCAGTGAAAAACTGGGCAAATGAAGACTCTAAGATGGGTTATGTCAATCAGTGGATTCTTCAATGACCTCATCGGACATGGAGCAGCGAGATTGGCAGCAATTCATAACTGTTGAACTATCGGGATCACTTGAGCAAGAGCCTCGGAGCATGCCCCACATCCAGGACCTGGGGTAGGTGGGAGACTGGGTGGGGTTTCTCCCTCAAAATCCCCTTTTATATCAGATATATGAAGGAAACAGTATATTTAAAAAAGAAGAAAAAAGTTACTCTTACCAAAAAATATAGATATTATAGATTATTCAACAGTTTTTAAAAATCCATGCATAGATTTCAAGAAAAAGACACCAAAATACACAACTTGGTTAATTCCATTTGTCCATGAACTTTCAGAAATACTTTTGTATAAATTTTCAAAGAGCAATGACTTTAACCTTCTTCCAACATGGAACTATGTAAAAGACAATATTGAATGCAGTTGGCAGATATGGAATTATTATATGGAAATATTCCTTGTCTTTGAGATTCTTTTGTGAATCCAATGAAGGATCTCCAAAATATAATTGATGGTAAATTTTAAAGTGGAAAACCTCATAAGATTAAATTTATCCTTCCAAGTTACTTGCTTTTCATTTTCATTGTAGTTGGACTGAGACTTACAAAATTTTTAAAAATGTATACCAGCCCATGCGTTGGTTATTCAGTGGTGCGTTTTTTGACTCCAAGGTGCTGTAAATATTTTGTTTTAACTTCATACCTGTTGTTGACTTTGTTTTGTGGCTTCTCATTTAAGGGAATGTGTCGTGATTACATAATAGAGACTATCATATTCAGATGTGAAGATATGAGGCAGTATGCATCCCTACTTCCAAATCAAAGATGAACTCCCAATGAAACTGTTGGGTATATCTAGACAATGGGACACTGGATTGTCTGACATTGTCTGTACCAGCAATGCCGAGTCACACTTAAATAATAGATTGATGGCCTTTTGTATTAGGAGGAACTATACTATTGTAATAATATGGGGAAAATCAGTCAGGGGATGGGAATCTGGAAGGGGAAGTGGGGAAATCCCAGTCCCTATGGAATTGTACCATAAAATTCAAAATTAAAAAAAAAGCATAAAAAAAAAAAGCACGTAACAGTGTGGTTTGCTTAACTAACTTTCAGGAGACCCATCAGGATCAAAGTTTTAACTGGAAGTTTTTTGAAACTTCTAAAGGTTGTCAAACTGCAAAGCAGAGAATTCTGTCGCTGATGTTCCTTTTGCCTAGGTTAACCATACATCCCAGCTCGCTCAAACGAGTCCCTGTTTGCAGAGATGTTCCCATATAATTGTTAACAGCACTTTGTTTCTTTCCTAAAAAATGTCCTTGGATGATGGATTACATGGTCACTCAACTTTGTGCATCCTTTTTAGAGCAATACAAGCACTGATCATTTGGAGTAGTGAGGCTATTAATGCCGTTTCTTTTTAGCCTATATTGTAGATTTTGACTTAAAAAGCAGTTACACATTCAAGAACCAGGAGACAGCACAGCAGACATTGATGCTGCCTTGACCTCATTATGTTGATAAGGGCATTTGTGAATATTGTCTGAGTTAAGGTGATAAACACTCCAGGTAGAAGGTTAATGACACATTTAGCGTCAGTGGGGTGCCGGACAGTTTTACAGAGAAAAACCAGTTCAAGCTGGTAAACCTTCTGTCTTGTCCATGTAGAACAAAACACATGGTGTTTCTACAAATGGATTATAATTCAAGGAGAGGTGAACTTCATGCTGAGAATTCAGGAATTGGCTGACTGCATTGTTTTGCCAAAGAATAACAAACTTAAAATGTTGTCATTTTTGCCAGCAGTTTTCTGTAATCTTCTGAATCTCCTGCTATGACTGTGTTAATCTAGATCTTACTGCTGGTTGTCACCAAAGACAGTATTTTGAGAAATTTATGCGCTGAGAAGGCTTTTTCCACATTCATTCAGTTAATGAGCGAAACACATTACTATTTAAGCTTGATTATCACTGGCTTATTTACGTAAGAAGCACATACAAATCATGTAAAGCTGCTTTTTCTGAAAATAACGTAGGCTGAGATGATCAGCATCTGTGGACTAAAGGTACCTGGTGTACTCAAACTAAGAAATAACTGACTCAGAATTTGACAATGATTCTATTAAATGTTGACATTTTGGTGATGGTATACACTGCCATTATTACAGATTTGAAATTGAATAGTTATGAACACATGAATTATCAGTAGCATTTATATGCATGAAGCTTTCAGTTAATTATTGAAAAAAATGAAAAGTTACTAAGAAGCCTGCATGATCTGGGATTAGAGACTGAGGCAATGTAATGGAGAAGTGCACTGGCACTCTCTTTCTCATTATTATTTAAACAATAGTTTGATAATCATTTGAATAATATTTGCATTGCATGTGATGTTTTAAATAGTGATGAGTTAACATATATAGACAGTTTGCATAGAATTTATGCAAATAACATACTACTTTATAAATACATTTGTACATCCATGTGTTTTGGTATCAGTGGCTGTCAAGATGGAGGTTCCAGGCAATCCTGGAGACAAAGGGATGACCAGGTAGACTGTAAGTGGGAGGAAATATCAATTGGAAGTTCAGCTAAAAGTGAGGCAGTCAAGCACAGGGACTCAAATGAATGGAAATAGCAGGACACTGAGACATTTCACGGGAGAAACGTGTTTTCTGTGAACTTAAGGAAAGTACAACTTGAAAGTTGATGAAAGCCAGGCTGGCTTTAACTTTCAGCTGTGCTCTAATTTCTGCAACTAAGGAAAGCATGACCAGTGCAATGCTTTATTTCACTTTTGACTGACTGAGCTCTTTATAATGGAGGTGAGTTTGATGTAAGAGTTTGTGAGAAAGTCTGTGGGGGTTCAGTGCCAAAAATAATTTCTGGCTTCAGCATGCTCTGTGGTAAATCACTGCTTGATTTTGGAATATGCTATTGAGAGAAGGAACGGGAAAAGTGCAGAATTAATGTGAGGAGTGTATGAGGCAGTCAAGATGGTAAGAGGGACCTTGAAAGACTAATTCGAGTTTCTTGGCTATGGTAGACCATAAAACCACAGTGAAAGAAATGGTTTCCACTTCTCAGCTTCTTGAGGTGAGAGAATCAATCTTCGGTAGGAGAATGGGAGCCTATAAGTGATGGCATTTGACAAATGGCTATTTTAATGAACTCAGTCACACTACTAAAACATTTTAATATTCCCACTATTCATAGTAGCAAATTGAAGAAAATAATAAAAACATTAAAGACATATAATTTTGGCCATGTAAACAATTTGTAATCAAGGAAAAAGACAGATGAGGTGAGAGTACCTGTGAGCTTTCGTGGGTTCACTGTTTGAGTAAATATTTTTGTTATTCCAAGAGTAGAATGAGAAACAATGTGGAAAGGAGGTGAAGGTTTCCTTGGAAAAAATAAACTTAACTTCATGGAAACCAGGGTTAAGGAATGGAAATGAATTTTAAGAGGTTGAAGGCGTTGTTCATGCTCCCTAGCAAAGAAAAGCCAATACTTCAAGTTGTGTTCTTTGGATTTTACGCCTTTGTGACCTCTAGTACAGTTGCTTTGTTACACAGTGAAGCAGACCTGAATAGGAATTACTTAAATTAAATATTTAAATTTAACTTTTCTGTCAATATTTATGCCAAGAGAACAAAGTTCGTTAGTATACAGGGCACATATCCTAGAGCTTAATGCGACTGTGTCCAGCATATGGCTTCCGGCAGTCATTTCCTGAGGAGGCAGAGATTCTGTCACTCTGTCTCTCTGCCTTTAAAATAAGAACAATTTCCCTAAAAATAAAGAGTTCATTATAAAATGAACAACAGAAACATGTCAGAATAAAAGAAACACAAGGCCAATGATAATCTATTTTCAGCACTGCATGTCAACACTCAAATATTTATAATGGCCTCTGAAAAGTTTCTACTCCTTAAGTATGCCTTTAAATGGTATGTATGTTTCACTGAGGCAGCTATTAAATTGTCACAGAAGCAGTATTTTATTTTCTGGGGCTCAAAATTAATAAATGATATTCAATTTTAATGTAATAATGGATTGAGCAAAGCCTTCACATTTCACATGGGTTTCTGCACAGTTAATTAAGTAGCACCACAAGGCATACCAATCTTTACCAAAGTCACTGAAAATAAAAGATCTGAAGCCAATTTACTTTGTGATGGCTAATTTAAATTTTTAGCTGACGGATTTCACAAATTGCCAAAAGTCATATCAATTTTTTAAAACTAAGTTGCAAAGGTACCATTTTCACAATTAAAAACTGTCTTCTAATTCTGCTATTTTTTTCTTTGAAACAATTAAAACATGTAGATTGCCTTGAAATAGGAGTGCTTTCTTGCTGGAAAGTAAGAAATTATTATTTTGGTATAATTTTCAAAAACACACAAAGACTTTTTGTTACAAAGGCATACATGATGACTATTTTCTGTTGAGACAGTTACTGTCTTCCTACTATATTTTGTCTTCCTATATTACATGGGATATGATAGCATACCTGTTGGTAATAACCTCTAACATGTTTTTTGTTAAAATAAGTATTACATTTATTAGAGAAATCTAAGAAATCTAAATGTTTGAATGAGCACCTCCTGGCCACATGAATCAAAGACAAGGAAAGAAAATTTAAAGACAGGTTGCTGAGTGGTCTTGCATTTCAGCACGATTACTTGGAGCAGGAAGATGTCACCTGACATTATGTCATACACCCAGAATTAAAAGCAAGACAGACTTTAACTGCTACCATTATGTCCTCCATCCTCATGCAGAATGACCTGTAGCTCACACTGACAATGTGAGATGGGTTGTCACATTTCTAGTTCTGTGCCCCAAACATCTGTTTTAACATAGATGGATCTGAGTAAAATATGTAAGCTGTGTCTATCACAAAAAAAGGTAGAAGGAACTTCTTCATGACTCTAGGATTTCAGAAAAATCTGTGTCATGTGCTTGATGTTACTGGCTGGTATTCTGGCAGCAAATTTATCATGCTTTGGGACTCATTTTGGCAATCATATACTTTCAACATCACATTTTTTTTTTTGCTGATTTTACTCTGATTTTTAATGTAATGAATAAAAGCCATTATGTCAAGCATCTCTTATGTAACAAATGACTTTACTAGTCCAAGGATATTTTATCAATATCTTTGCAATGATTGTGTTGTCAACAGCCTCAAGAATTTTAAGTTTGGTATTACTGTAATTATTTTTAAAAGCTTTTTCTTTTATTTAAAACATGGAATTAACTTACTTTGGAGACAGTCTGTTTGTATGATTCCTTTTAACATCTCAAAATTCTGACTCCATATTTCTTTCAAATATTATCAAACTTGCCCTAAAATAGAACATTTAGTTTTTCTTGGTGATGTTTGTTATCAGTTCAGGGATATGAGCAATTGAAAAACGTGGAAATGAAATTAAAAGATAAATTTATTTTGTTCCTAAAATTCATCAAATGAAAAATTTTATTCCTCAAAAAGTGAATAGAAATGTACATTATGAAAAAAACATAGCTTTAAAATTTTTGTACGAAAAATTATATTTTGTAAAATATTTATTTATTTTATTTGAAAAGCAGATTTACAGAGAGAAAAATCTTATATCAGCTTTTTGTTCCCCAAATAGCTACAATGGACAGAGATGAGCTGATCTGAAGCCAGGAGCCAGGACCTTCCTCTAAATCTACTACATGTGTGCAATGACAAAATGGTAGAATTTTATTCTTTTTAGTGGTGGTGTAGTATTCCATGGAGTAGATGTACCATAATTTCTTTATCCATTCCTCTTTTAATGACATCAGGATTGTTTTATGTCTTCACTTTTGTGGATGGTGTTACTATAAATATAAGGTCGCAGGTCATTTTCTTATATGTAGATTTCACTTCCTTTGGGTATATTTCCGGGAGTAGGATAGCTGAGTTATATGGTAGTTGAATTTTCAGTTGTCTGAGCACTCACCATACTGATTTTCTTAATAACTGTACTAGCCATATGCATCCCTACTCAGGAATAAAATTAACATTCCCAATGATCTGTTAAATATATTTTGATAATATGATACTAGATTTTCCAGCGTTGCTGATACTTACATGTCATGATACACTTAAATAACAGACTGTTGTTGGACTTGTGAAGGACTGTGTTATTATAATATGAGGGAAAATGGCTGAGGAGGAGAATGAGTAGGGAGAAAAGGCAGGTGTATGGGGGAACCTCTGTACCCATAGCTACAAAGCTATTCATATCATGTAAAACAATAATAGTGATAAAAAAATTATGTGATCAGAAAAGTTCACAGTAACATGCATATTATTAAAAATTAGGTGTGGCTATCTCCATATTTCTCTCATGTTTCTTGACAATGACATAAATAATGTTTGTGAGGAATAAATCTCAGATAATAATTTTCCTCTTAAAACAGAATCAAAAATCAAAATGTGCTTTTTTAAAAAAAAAGGCAACCAGTATTCCTCATGGTTCTTTGTGGTTTTTATGAAAAATGATTTGGTGATTCATTATTTATTTGAAAATTTCATGATTATATTTCTCATGAAATACAGTTTTTTAGAGTTTATATAAATAGTGAAGCAGTTCACATCATCATGCATAAATCTTTGTATTTTTTAACCGGTAGTTTTCCTTTCATTGCTAAGTGAAAGATATTTATGCATTTTAGGTGATTTTCATTCTTTTTTTCTTAGTTTTGAGGAGATAAATTCTTTTCTCCAAACAGTCTGAAGTACTGTTGGCTCCTAAGAGTACATTTGAATAATTCCATTTTGTTTAGGTTATCAAAAATTAATTATGATTATGTTAGCCTGGCTTGCCCTGTAAATTCCTATTCTTTCTGTAGTCTAAAGCATTACATACTGATAATCAGAAATCCGAGGACGGTTGTACCAAGACACTCTAGGTAATGGAGGTTCTACTTCAAAAGTTTTGCTTCTTGTTATTAAATAAAAAAGAAGGAAAAGCACACTTTTTTTTTGCAGTCAGTGACAAATAAAAGGGCTTTTTGTTTTGTTTAAATGGACTCCCCAATACATTATACCAGAAATATAATCACCAAATATCTTAGTTCATAGGGAAATGGGTTTCATGTAAGAACTGGGAAATTTTTCCAAAATACTGTTGTAGCAGACATTGAATAACTGAGTGATTCAGCCAGGTCCCTGGATTGGCCAGTCTGGATGGGTGACTCAGGTTCCTTCAGGGACATTTTCCTTGAAGTGATGTTTTTGAAGGATTTGGAAAACGATGGTGCTTGTATCAGACTCATGTCAAGTTACTCATGTTAATATGGTTTTCTCAGCACATTTTCCCACTATTCATTGATAATCAACTCTTTTATAGTCAGAGAAGGGAAGAAAAACCTTGAGAGGAACCAAAAATATCTTTCTGATAGTACGTAAACGTGAGTTACTTTAGTGTAACTGTTATCCTCTTTCAATATATAGAATATGCATGTTTTATGCTCGTAGCGCATTGAGTCACTTGCTAATTTACTCAAATGTGCGATAGAGTATTAGTAGTCAAAAGGATGTATTGAATGAAGTGATGTCTAAAGTCCCACTGTATGTAAAATGCTCTGATTCACACACATGATCTACTACTAAAGTGATTTCTTAACATTGCAGATTAGGTCAATGTTCTGAAAAAGACATTATTCTGTTACCATGTTTCGTAAATCCATGCTATTTATGGTGGTCTTGGAGAGGCATTAGAACACCCTCGATATGCTGGAATAGTTATTAATCATTGGCCTGATCTAAAGCCATGCAAAATAGCAGTGTGTTCTCCCAGAGGTACACTGGTCCGTGAGTGCATACTAAGTTTGATGTAATGCAGATATTTGATTGATTGTCATAAAATAACTAGCATTAGAACATTTTTTGAAAAGTCCGGATGTTTATGTACTTAGCTCCGTATCAGATGTGTGCGGCATAAAACCACATAGGCCTGGAGGACTGAATGGAACAGAAATGGCATGTATAATCTGACACGGATAGAAAAGCATTCTCTTGCACAAGCAAGTGAGGTGACAGAGAGAGCAGTTAGGAAGGGAAGGGTTGCAGTAAAAGCCTTTAGGCCCCGTTTCTTGTCAAGGAAAGGGTGCATTACCTGGCTTCGGATGCCACAAGAGCAGCTGCCTGCTGCCTCGCGGCCTCTCCAAGGTAAGAAGTGACAGAGCGACGGGCTGACACTCCCAAAGGGAAGCTAATACCCTCAAAAGACAAAGATTGCCAACTGAGGAAGGTCTCTTTTGCAATGATGGGAGGTTCCATGTTAGTTTCCGGTCACCGCTATAAATAGCCACCTTAGACTTGGTTACTTAAAACAAGGGACACTTGTTCTCTCACATTTCTGGAGAGCAGTCTAAAACTGACAGACTTTCTTTATCTTTGCCTCTCAAATACATAAAAAAGTAATTTTTTTTTCAGAAGTTTAGGTCAAGAGGTTAGCAAGTGGGTTCTGTTTTTTAAGAGGCAACTGCCCCCCATGCCTGTGGGTAGCAGGAAATCCTGGGTCCCTGCGACCATTCAGGCCTTGGCCACACCTTCAGGTGGGCGGCACCAGCATTGCCCACCCATTTCCTAATTAATTAGGGGACCACCAATGGGGAACATCTTACCTGTAGCTTCCCCGCAAAACAAGGAGGGGTCAGGGAAGGCTTAAAATCCCAAGACCCTTCCTAAAACCTTTGGTGTCTCTCCCTCCCCTTTCGAGAGGCACCCCACCTCCCGGCTCTTCGGAGGTGGTCTCCCCTTCCCTCCCTTCCCTGCTCACCTGTTCCCTTCGCAAATGAACTTTTCTGTCTGCAACAGATTCTCGGCTTTTTATTTCTATGCTAAGCTGAGGAAAGAACCCACCGGGCATTTCTGGTAACAGTCCCTTGGTCTGTGGCTCTGCACTCATTTGTCCTTCCCCGTGTGTGACTTCATGTGGCTTTCTTCTCTCTAAATATTGGTTCTTACGAAGGAGAATTCTTGTTGAACATATTAGGCCCTGAAATTAGTGCCCACACTAGTAGAGCGTGTTTATATCTGAAATCAATTGAGAGCACCTGGAGACACTATTTCCAAATCAATTCAAATTCTCAGATTGAGGTAGTCATACATTTTGGAGAGCACATTTTTTTTTTTTCTGTTTCCAGATTATGTAACCTTGTTCTCACACCTTCCATTTATACAGTTAACTGATTTGCTATTTAATCCCAATGCAGCTTTAAATATTTGCTTATTATTGCTTCCTAGTATTTCAGTACAGAGAAACAACAGTTGGAATTAACACATTCTAGGAGAGCAGGCAGAATCCTGTACAGTGACATTTTGGTACTTATTCCCTGCGATAAATCGATATTCAGTGGATGTTCACTGGTATGGTATTACACATTCTTCATCCAGTGAGTAGAGCTGCGTGATTCAGTTAACAAAGTGTTGCTGCATTAGTGAGACATTCAAATAGAAAGCTCTGTTCTTACTGACAATTCAAAAAACTGTTTTCCTCAGTTTTTATACCCCATAGAAAATAATGAGAGTACCAGACAGAGGTTAAAAATTTACCTGGGAAAAAAAAAGAAAGTAGAGGTTTTTGTAAATATTTCACTAACATGCAACATCAGTCGAGTTTTTTTAGTTTTGTTCCTGTTTTTTTGTTTGTTATAATTAAATATGTACAAAAAGTAAGGGCACGTTCTGTCTTAGTTGTTTTTGCATTTTCTATTTAATGCTACAAAAACATCACTTTTTGCGGAACTCAGACTGAACTCCAGGCAGGTGTTTTTCGTCAGTTTCAAAATACCTGCTTTGGAACAAGAAAACTGGAAAATGCTCTCATCTGGTTAATGTGGGGTGACTAATTAAAGAGATTCTAGAATGATGTTCTCAAGACTTTTCATCAACATGCCTGCCTGTTGGTTAACTCTGTGCATACTTGTACATATAACTGAAATTACCTGGTTGGATTTTGATCATAGTTATGCCTTCCCGTGGTCCTGATGGAGGCACAGAAGGCAGTTTACTCATCAACACAGTCTTAGAGTTACGTCACCTTCTGTGTTCTCTCTCAGGCTTCTCTCTTGGGCTGGAAGAAGCAAGGGAACAGAAGAGGTGAGGGAAGCAAAAAGATCATAATATAAAAATTAGACAAATAGGAAATAACGTCCATTTATATTTAGTTTTTATATTAAAATTGATTTGAAAATAGACACAAATTATGAGAGAGAGAATGAGAGAAAGAGAAATAGTATGAATCTTCTGTCTACCCGTTCACTCCCTAGAAGGTTTCAACATTCAGGGCTGGGCCAGCCTGAAGCCACAAGCTGGGAACTTCATCTGAGTGTCGTGCATGGGTGACAAGAACACAGGCTCCTGGGCCATGTTATCTGCTGTCTTCCCAGGGTCATTAGCAGGGAGCTGGGGTGGAAGCAGTGTGGCCAGGTCTTGAACATAGAATGTATGTGTCACAAGCAGGGTCTTAGCTCACTGTATCGCAGCACCTGTCTCATATGTATCTTCTGCTTTCTAAAATCGAAATTCATGGAAATTTAGAGCTTGAAAAGCAATGAGAGCCTCATGGCCTCATTGAATAGCGGAAGTGTAATACTGGAAATAGCACTCACAGGATCCGAACTGGGCAGTGGGAGAGTTGGAACCAAAAACCCACTTGCATCCGTTGTCATTATTGCTTTTTTAATCTCATCAGTCCATTCCAATTTTTAATAAAGATTGAGAAATAATGTTCTCCAAAGATCTGGGCAGCAATATTCACAGCTTTCCAGGATTCCACCCTTAGGAATCTGTGTCACAATAACGAGAAGTAGAACATGTTAACTTCTGCTGTGACTAGAATTTCTGACTTTTCTAACTGCTGTTTAAACTTTTCTAATGCAAATTTGCTTCTTCAAATTAAAAGCATATTTGTCTCAGTGATATTGCGTATGGCATATTTATTTAAAAATGCCCAAAGCTACTTGCATAAGATTCAAATAAGCTATATTTAAAAGTTGTTCTACTTTTGACCTACTCCTCAAATACATAAACAAAAAACAAAAACAAGCCAGTTAAGAAGACTTGTATGTAATACAACCTTCTTTTCTATTCAGTTCTAAAATTTGTATACAACTCAAAATGCTTTATTCTTTTCTGTGAGTGGATATTTGAAGTAAAATTGGATAATAGCTTTTATATTTTATTGTTGGATCTTAACAGGTTATCTTCACATTAATGTTATTTCAATAATGTTTTTATATATGAATTAGTCAATGAATTCAGTCTATTATCAGTGCATACCTAGTGGCTAGTATCTAAATTGTACTAGTGCTCCATACAACCATTGTAAATAAGACTGTGACAAATGTCAATGGATTGTTTTAAGATAATTGGTTACTGGGCCCAGCACAGTAGCCTGGTGGCTGAAGTTCTTGCCTTGCATGTGCTGGGATTCTATATGTGTACCAGATCTAATCAAAGGGGAAGATCTTTCTCTCTGTTGCTCTTTAAAAAAAAAGACAAGCAGTAGTTTAAAAAATTACGATTTAATTTATTTTTATTGGAAAGGCAGGTATAGAAAGGAGGAGAGAGAGGAAGATCTTCCGTCCAATGGTTTACTCCCCAAGTGGCCTCGTTGACCAGAGCTGAACTGATCCAATCCCAGGAACCAGGAGCTTCTTCCAAGTCTCCAATGTGAGTGCAGGGTCCCGAGACTTTGGGCCGTCCTCGACTGCTTTCCCAGGCCACAAGCAGGGAGTTGGATGAGGTGCAGGGCTGCTGGGGTTAGAACTGGCACCCATATGAGATTCAGGCACGTGAAAGGCGAGGACTTTAGCTGCTAGGCTACCGCACTGGACCCTATAATCAGTACTTCTTAAAAGAGGAATTTCAGTTGAATAATAGTGATTTTTCTTCTATGGTTACTTTTTAAAAATTCATACAAGAATATACTATCTTCATATAGATTAACTATCTTCAGGAGTATGAATTGAATAAAAGTTATGTTCTTCTAATTTGCAAATATTATTATGCTGAATATCTGAAATTGTATGACCTGCAGTGCTATAAATTATCTTTAAAGAACAGCTCTGTCACTCTGTTACCAATCAAAAAGAAATGATCTTTCTACTAATCATTATGTTTAATCATGGTTTTCATGAGCGAAATGGGGAAAACCCTATGTTTTGAGAGCAATAAAATGACAAAAACAAAGTTTTATTCTTATATGATCAAATAATTGGGAAATCATGTTATGCTATGCTAGGTTATGAAATATAAAGTTAAAAAAATCTAAATCCCTAAATCTGCCTTTATTGGTACTTCATTCACCTTTTATGAAAGGGTTCCTTCCTTGCAGTGATAATGTGAATGAATTTTTCTAGTTCGTAAGTACAGACTGTAAGCCATGTTTGTCATGTATCATAAGCATAACACACGTATAATGTACAGATAATGGAGCAATGCCATCCTAATTTTTGTTTTTGCATATAAGGGACATTGGAATAGTTTTTCTGCTTAATCACGCAGATTAGATTAAAATTTATGTATACACGTATTTTATCTGAAAGATTCACAGAGAGAAGGGAAGACAGAAAGACTTTCCATCAACCGGCTCATCCCCCAAATGGCCTCAAAGGCCAAAGCCAGGAGCCAGGAGCTTCTTTTGGGTCCTCCCATGTGGGTATATGAGTCTAAAACTTGGGTCAACTTCTGCTGTCTTCTCAGGCCATAAGCAGGGAGCTGTATCGGAAGTGGCGCATCAGAGACAGGAAGTAGTATCCATATGGCATGCTGATGTTTGCAAATGGAGAATTAGCCTATTGGTCCACCGTGCTGTCTCCTAACCAATTTTTAAAGATAATTTCAGACCTTGACATAAATTCTACCTTAAAGCTATTGTGCTGCCTTTTGTAGCTTTGCAAAGTTTCATGATATGGTGTTTTTTTGTTTTTTTTTTTTTTACTCTGAAAATAAAAGGAGTAAATGATGTACATACTTGATAAGAAACCAAAACATTGTTTAGTTCTAGTATTTATTATATAGAAATATTTATTTATGTTGCTGAGAAAGACATGACTACTCATAGGAAATGTCATAGATTTACCTACTTACTGTTCAGTAACTGGTTAGTGTTCTTTGGTGCTTTTAATACGGTTTTTAAATGATTCAATGTGTGAGCTTGAATCCAGAGGGATTAATTTCTGAGTTACATCTAGTTCAGCCCGGATGATAGCAATCACACACGTTACTGTGTTGTTATGCTGGCTTCCCAAACTGTTCAGGAGGCTGGAAAGCTGCCCGCTGCATTTATGGAAAAGATGAACACACCCAAGAAATAAAGGAAACCTTCAGTTAAAAATCCTAACTCATTTCCGTAAATAAACAATTTTTTTTAAAAAAGTAGCTCTAAACTGTCTTACACTTCCTCTTTCTTTCCTTCAACTTCCAAGTAAAATGTAACCACAAAAAAATAACATGTAAAAATACAAGACTTGTGTTTATATGTATTTCCCATTTTTTTTCATTTTCAGAAATACAAAATCTCCCAAATTTATATTCTTGTCATTTCAAAAATGCAGGAATGCTTTCTGACATTTAAATGTATCATGACATAAGTATGGGTAAATATGCAAAATCTGGTATTTTGAAGGTATATTTAAGCTTCGTTGGGAGTCTGGGAGTCTTATTTATTTTTTTGCTATGCATATTGCATAGTCTCTTTACTTCCCAGTATGCTAATTTGCCTTGTACAGTTCATGTATGTGTTATATGTATAATACAGATATGTGCATACACACATATATACTGTATGTATATTACATATGCATATGTAATATGAATGAGTATTAAGTTGTCTTGTATCAGAAGGAACTATGATATTTGTCCTTTTTGGATTGACCTATCTCAGTAAGCATAATGGTTTCCAGCTGGGTACATTTTGTTGCAATTGGCAAGATTTATTCCTCTTTATGACTGAGCAGTATACCCTGAATAGATACACCATGGTTTCTTTCTTTCTCTCTCTCTTCCTTCTTCCTTCCATTCTTCCTTCCTTCCTTTCTTTTTTTTTTTTTTTAACGATTTATTGTTATTGGAAAGCCGGATATACAGAGAGGAGGAGAGACAGAGAGGAAGATCTTCCATCCAATGTTTCACTCCCCAAGTGAGCCGTAACAGGCCAGTGCGCGCCGATCCGATGCCAGGAGCCTGGAACCTCTTCCAGGTCTCCCATGCAGGTTCAGGGTCCCAAAGCTTTGGGCCGTCCTCAACTGCTTTCCCAGGCCACAAGCAGGGAGCTGGATGGGAAGTGGAGCTGCCGGGATTAGAACTGGCGCCCATATGGGATCCCGGGGCATTCAAGGCAAGGACTTTAGCTGCTAGGCCACACTGCCAGGCCCCTTCCTTCCTTTCTTGTTTCGTTTCGTTTCTTTTCTTTTCTTTTCTTTTCTTTTCTTTTCTTTTCTTTTCTTTTCTTTTCTTTTCTTTTCTTTTCTTTCTCTCTCTCTCTCTTCTTTCCTTCTTTCTTTCTTCCTTTCTTTCTTTCATGATACATTTGCATAGCCTCTCGGATTTCTCTTACCTTCTCTCCATGTTACCTCCCCCTAATTGATTTCCCCCATATTCTTGCAATAGTGCAGTCTTTCATATGCAACTCATAAGTCCCATAGGCACTGCATTTCTTAGCACGTGCTGCAATAACGGTTTGCACCTGTTACTATCTAAAGCCAAATGGCTACTGGGACAATGTTGATTAAGTGCTTCTCCTTGCAGAGTCTCCCCCACAGATTCCTCTAGTACCCCGTCGCCGGAGGGGTGAGCCTGGTGCCCGCCATCCATCCTCCCCGTGCGTGAGAAACAGACAGGGGCTCTGTCTAAGCAGTTGCTGTTTATTTGGGAAATTCAGTTTTTTATATAGAACAGGGAATAGCCTCGGGCCAGGAATTTCAGGAATTCCAGGAGGGGAATCTAGGAACCAATTACTAGGAGCACTGCGGAAGCCACCTCCCATTGGTCAGGGGCAGGTGAGATAAGTGGGCCTGGCCAGTCTTTCTTTGAAGCAGCTTGGCCCTCTCCCTGGTTCACGCTCAGGACTCTGTCCTTGACCGCCATCTTGCTTGCCACTTGTAACCCAGTGACCTTGACTGTTAGTCGTCATCTTGTTGATTTAGTGACTTCTTTGCCTCTGAGCTCCACACTATGGAAGACAACATGGAAACAAATGCGCAGACCAAGAAGTTAAGTGCTCACAGAAACACTCAAGTTACTTCTGTACTTGAACTAAACTTACATATATGTAATTCCGCCTAAAGAACCATGGCTCCATCAATAGATTGTTTTAAAAGTGAAATACTTAAAGTGGATATGGACATTTAAAAATGTGCTTCAGATAAATTCATTTGACAAATCCATTTGAAATGACTGCAGATTTCTTATATAGTTTGTAGATGAAATAAATTAATTAGAATTGGTTCCCTTTAAATGCACTTAAATAACTCAGGAGAATCAAGACTTTTACAACTGACATAAATCAATGAGCAATACTTACTCAGGATTATCTATGGGTAGGAAACAATCAATGAGTTTGGTACAACTGTTTTCTGAAAATCCAGCACCTTTATTACTTTATATTGTATTACTAGTTTCTTTGAAGAAACAGTTTTAAGCAAAAGATCCAGTGCTTATCCTTTTGGTCCAATTGAGAAGAGGAAAAAAAATACCTTTCCCCAGGTTGACTTATAAAAGCTTATTTCATTTCTAGGCCCCAAAATGCATGAAGTGTAAAAAGATTCAATAAAATCTTTGTCGAATCTTCCATCCTTTCCTTCGATTCTTCCCTCGCTGGCTGATTTTTGCCGAGCATTGATTTTACCTGACCTAGCTGTGAAGCAGGTCACTAAAGGTAGGCTGCCAGGGATAAAGGATTCCCATAGAGATGAGGAGGATTTTGAAAAATGATGCTTTGAGATAAAACCCTGCAAATATCAGGGTGAGAACAGGTTGACAGCCCAGAGCTAGCTATTAGAATTTCCCTTTCCAATCCTATCATTTTCTTCTCTGGATTTTAAAAATTTATTATTTTTTTTAGCTTATTTGATGAATGTGTAGGTGTATGCATGATTTGTGTACATGGTGGTATTTTATTATTGGTCTGATTTGACTGTTATTTCATCAGTATCTGTTCATTGATACTGATGGATAACGTCCGTTGATGTGTTAATTTTCTTTGTAATGTTTTATTTATTTATTTGATGTGAAGGCAGAGTGATAGAGAGAGGAAGAGACAAGATCAGGGTGCTCTGCTTTCTCATTTACCACTCCAGTGGTTCCAAGGGCAATTGCTAGGATAAGACAAAGCCAAGAGCCAGGACTTCAGCTGCGTCTCCAGTGCTTGAGCCTTTGATGCTTCCCGGGCACATTGTCAGGGAGCCAGATCAGAAGCAGTGCACCCAGGACCCTCACAATGACAGCATCCCAAGTTGCAGCTTAATATGCTGTACCAAAATCCCACACTTCAGACAGTCATTTCCATCATCTGGAAATCAAAAGACAATGAATGTCTGTGAGGCTGTGGGGAACAGGGTACCATTGTCCACTTTTGGTGGGAATGTAAATCAGTACAACCATTGCAGAAAAGAATATGTGGTTTCCTCAGAGGTCTGAAAATAAATCAAACATATGATCTAGCCATTCCACTCCTGGCAATTAACCCAAACAAAATGAAGTTAGCATGTAAAAGTGTTATTAATAGACCCATATTTTTTACAGTTCAATTCACACTAAGAGATGGAATTAACTCAAATGTCCATTAAGTGATAATGGGATAAAGAAAATGTTGCATAAATACACTGAAATACTATTCAGCCATAAGAAAGAATGAAATCCTGTCTCTTGCCATAAAGTGGTTGCAACTGGAAACCATTACGCTTAGTGTAAAATAAGCTTTTCTCAGACAAATGTCATGTTTTTGCTGATATGTGGCAGTTAACATAGGATTAAAAAAATGTCCATAAATGGAATTATCATTTGTGGATATGATTGCTTTTATCCCTAGTTTATACTCCTCTGGAACTTTGATCTTTCTACTTTGTGTTTGTTTTATAACATGATTAGTGGTGAATTAAGCTTGTGGGAAGATGCCCCTTCAAAAAAGGCAACCATGCCTAACTGGCTAAGCACCTGGATAGAATTGAAAGGCAGAAAAAATGGTCAATTGTCTCTCACCCCTGGTGCTGGAACACCTTTCCTTTCTTATCCTTGACCAACAGACTCCAGAAATGTGGACATTGGACTCCAGGGCCCATATCAGCAGCACTGCATGTTTCCCATGCTGTTGACCTTGGACTCAATGACACTATCACCTTTCCTATTCTGAAGCTTTCTGACCTAGACTAAGCCATGGTAGCAACTTCCCTACTTCTTTCAGAAGGCCCATTCTGTTATGAGTTTTCTCAGTTTCCATGATTACTTGTGCCAATTCCCTAATACATTATGTGCTTATGTATCTAGCATGTTTCATTGATCTATCTTCTTTGTTTTTAATCTTTGGAGGACACTAATATGGGCACTTTACTGGAACCTAATGAAATGTTATCCTATAATCACCCCAAATTTTCAACACTGCTACAATCACCCCACATTTTCTTTAACAGAATTAAACCTAGTGACACCCAACTTGAGTAACTGAACACAGGGACTGTAGTATATTTCTTTAGGTCTTAATTCATAACCATGTATAAGGTATGTGTAGGGTTCTATAAGTATTCTAGATTCCAAAGGTAATAAAACTTACCTTTCATCTAGTACAAATGAATCTTCTATATTTTGTCTTAGTTGAAGTCTAGTGCCACCGTTTAATGTACTGTGTGGATACATCCATATTTGCTTTTTAAAAAAGATTTATTTGTTTTTTTTTTTTATTGGAAAGGCAGATATACAGAGAGAAGGAAAGACAAAGAGAAAGATCTTCCATCCAATGGTTCACTCCCGAAGCAGCCGCAACTGCTAGAGCTGAGGGAATCTGAAGCCAGGAGCCAGGAGCTCTTCCTGGTCTCCCACATGGATGCAGGGTCAAACCCCAAGAGTGATTATTTTTGCTGGTTTATTTTATCCCTAGGAGAAGACCAGCTACTCTGTCCCTTTTATCACAGATACTAAAGGCTTAATCTATGTCTCTTCTCCCCAGGTGGGTGAAAACACAACATAATATTCCATTCCTATGGGAATCATTACAACTTTGAATCATTACATTTTATGTAAATATCTGTCACTTAACTCAAGATCAGCTTTAATGTATATTTGAATCCCATATAGCAAATAGGACATTTAAAATAACTAGTTCATATTTGATAAGTAAATAAGCAAGCCATTTTCATTCATATGAGATTATGTAATTAATCACTTAATGGATTATTGTTTTATTTTTAATTACTGGTGTTTCATTTAAATATATTTTGGCAATCTAAAATAATCCTAATTATATGATACATCAATAGCTAGTAATCAATTAAAATTGATTGCTGATGAAAATGTTTTTCATAATTTTGCTGTCTTATTTGCAGTAATGTTTTACAAAAAACAATTAAATATAATTTTAAAACATTTTATGTTCCTATTATAAATGTTCCTCAAAGTTTTTAGTAAGGACATTCTGGTTTGTGAGTTTGTTCTTATCAGTTTACTCAATCACTTTCCTCCGTCCTCAACATTTCTTATTATCCTTGCACAGAAGAATCATTTCATGTTCAAGGTTATCTTTATGGTAGAAAAAAGTATCTAAGGCCATCTGACATTCAAGAAGTTTTCTATATTGATTAAATGAAGGATTAAATATTATTTTCTGGGTGACATAAGCTGTTGGTGTATGTTGAGGTATGTGTATATGTGGATAATTTCTAAAGCAGTGTTTTTTAAATATTTACATTTTTAAATGACATTGGTTTTATGTGAATGCTTCACTTTATAGTGAATGAGGGGTGTTTTTCCAAAGAAAGTTTTACTTATATATTGTCTTACATAAGGAAAAAGTATAATTATTGTCTACGGTAATTCTTAGCAACTCTAGATAATCTATAAAAATATTACCAGACGCAAGTAAGAATAATTTATTAAGGTAACAACATATGTATAGATGTGTATGTGTATATATATATATATATATATATATACACACACACACACACATATATATATATATATATATATATATAAAAGGAATGTATTTAGAAAGAGAGATACATAGTTAGTATGGAGGGCTCCTGACATGTTAAATCAAACCATTTAGGACACTTTGTATTCTGCTTTGTAGACTCTGTCTTTTCATATTTGAATTAATCTGAATAACTGGATGACATTGAGTAGGAGGAGAAGTGTCTAATCGGAAATATATTCCATACTACACATTATCTATTTGAGTTATAAAATGCTTTAATTAGCATGTTTATGTAACAACCTACTAAAGTAGTTCCATAGTTCCTATTTATGCTTGATGTCCCAACTATATTGCTATAATGCACTTTTTTATTTTAAAAATTTTCCAGTTGCAGGAGTGCTTCTTGGTCCAGACATCTCTAGGGATAGCTGAGAAGTTTTCACAACATCAACAGGATCAAAATTATTTTTATAATATGCTACAAGATTATTTTTCTTATCACTCTCATTTTATAGGTGACTTTTTCAAAGACCACATTATATGTGATGTTTATACAAGGAATGCAGAAACTTACCTTAGAACCACGCTGTGTTTTTTTAAGCCAAATATTAATGACTGGATGAACGTTAAACAAACTTCTGTTCCTAACATTTTATTTTGGGAAATGCATTTTTTTAAAAGTATGTTATTTTTGTTAACAAACACTGAATTTGTTTTATTTATATTATTTAGAATCAGTTCACAAGTAAATATGCATGTTTTGCTCAATTTTAATGTCTAACATAGTAACAACAAATTTATACATAATCCATATAAGCATTAACCCTTTGGGACACTTAATCATTAAGAGTGTATAATGCATTGTAACTGAAAATTGGTTCTATAAGGTCTTTTCCTTTGTACTGCTTCAATAACTATTTTGTGGGTGCTTTAACTTCTTTCTTTAGATTCATATAATTTTGCTTTGTGAATATAAACAGACATCAGTTCATGCACTGAAGAAATACTATGTGTCTAATATCCTGCTAAAAACCTAAAATTATGAAAGTAAATTAAAATGAGTTTTATTATATAAACAATACATTTTCATCCAGCGATGATAAAAGTGGAAAATTCATCTGCGGCAAGGTATGAAGGAAAACTACAGTTTGTGCCTGCCTGTACTATTGAGACTTGACATCAGAAGGAACAACAGGAAAATCTCCCTTAGGAGTCTGTAGAAGCCTGGATATGTGAGGAGTGGAGACAGCATTACAGAGAGGACATCCAATAAGGAAAGGCCAAATGGAAGGAGGGAATAAGAGTGAGGACAGTGACAGGGAAGATGCTGATCAGCCCAGTGCCAAGACAGAGGCCGTAGTGTGGATGGAATCAATTGAGAGTTCTAAGGGAAAAGGATGAGTGGGAGCCGAAAAATAAAAGGTGTGCCCAAGAGTTTTGATCTTGTGAAGTATGGAAATTACAGAATGGGTCCCCAGAAGTTCTTTTCATTTGGTTTATAATTTTTGTACCAAGATTTGATTTGAAGTAGGCAAGTGAGCTCAGCAGCAAGCTGATGCAGTTAGTCGAATGGAGAAACATGGAGGGGCCAAGTCAGCGGTAGAGAGGGTGTGAGGGTAGTTAAAGACCACTGCCTCTCCCAGTCTGTTACTCTTCAATGCATTAAATCTTTTTAATAAGAGGGAGAGAAGGAAGGAGGGAAGTAAGAAGAGAGAGAGAGAGAGAGAGAGAGAGGTTGTGAGAGAGAGGGAGAGAAGATTGTTGATTTTCCCAGGTGGATGGAAGGAGCCCAAATGCTTGGGCCTTCCTTTCTTTCTTTCCTAAGTACATCAGGAGGGACTTGGATAATAAAATAAGCAGCTGCAGCTCACACCAGTGTTCATTTAATGCTGGCATTACAGTACACAGTTTAGCCCACTGTGCCACAGCCCAAGCCTCTGGTAATGAGTTTCAGTTGATTGCATGTTGGCAATTCATGAAAAACAGAAGTTTTATTTCTGGCATACATAATGTTTGATTCCTTATTCTAAGCCTTTTTAAAAAAGATTTATTTATTTTTATTGTAAAAGAAGATATACAGAGAGGAGGAAAAACAGAGAAGAAGATCTTCTGTCCGATGATTCACTCCCCAAGTGACCACAATGACTAGTGCTGAGCCAATTTGAAGCCAGGAGCCAGGAGCTCTTCAGGGTCTCCCATGCAGGTGCAGGATTCCAAAGCTTTGGGCCGTCCTCAACTGCTTTCCCAGGCCACAAGCAGGGAGCTGGATGGGAAGTGGGGCTGCCAGGATTAGAACCAGTGCCCATATGGGATCTCAGCACATGCAAGGCAAGGACTTTAACCACTACACTATCGCGCCGGACCCTATTCTAAGCCTTTTGTCTTTAATTTTTAATTTTTCATATCTGATCATAAATTTCTGTCTGTATTTACTCTATTATAAGTCTTACTACAATGCAGCAAAACATTAAATTATACTACATGAAATTGGAA
Organism: Ochotona princeps; assembly: GCF_030435755.1. NCBI lineage: Eukaryota > Metazoa > Chordata > Mammalia > Lagomorpha > Ochotonidae > Ochotona > Ochotona princeps. The sequence goes on from NC_080838.1 coordinate 73,506,711, forward strand.
TATAAGGCAGTTCATATACTTATTGATTTGAAAGTATGAAATGATAGGGTTTTTAAATTGAAATATGAGTGATGTAATTCCACCGAAAATTAGGCCCCCTGAAATTAGCGTATGTATCTTACTTAATAGCACTAATCTATGACATATTTCCTGATATGACCAGTATTTAGAAATGTAGTATCATCTGTACTTCAATGTCTGTAGTCGAAACTCTGGATTCCATCAGATTGTCTTGCTCCGTTCTCTTCTCTGATCTTAGGATTATCTTCAATTTTTTTTTGTTTGAATAATAATAATCAACTTTGAGATTATGAAAGAGAGTAGTGACTTAGTGATCTGATTAAGGAATTTTTAAGCCGTATTTTCTCCAATTATTAGAGATCCCTTCCACTTTAACACATCAGAAAAATTTTATATTAGACAAGAAGAATAGCTAATAAGAGCACACAAAATTTACTGACATACATTTTCTGAATATCAACAGTAGACAGAACTTTATGATTCACTTCTGTCTCTCTCTTCCTATTCACTGAGGGCGATGCTGGCTTAGGAGAAACAATTACCTTATTGAAGAATGTGTCTGTCAATATTGTGTTAGCCGTCAGTTGGTGGAGGTGAGAAATTTTCAGGAAAACAACAACAATAGCCACAAAATTGTTAGCTGGCTTTTTCCCTGCAGTAAATGAAGTGAAGCATCATCTTAAGGGAAGATGGAAGTAGCTGCAAGGGCTGTTTAGATGTGAGCTCCTCTGCATGAAGGCCATCCACCCAGAGCCTATCAGTCACATAGGATGACTAGCCAGTCTTCCCAGGCCGTAATTTCTCTGGCAAAAGATAAGGCAGTGCAGCTATCCCCAGCTTTGATGAAACTTTTATGAAGGAAAATTTATACGAGTTGTACCTTATGTTCAGTCAGGAACTGATTAAATGATTTATATTTTGCCTGTTCAGAAAACCAGTCAGATTAAAAACTGTGGCAATTGTGTGTACCTTTCAGGGTGCACATCCTCACCTTGAGGTCACCGCTGGGAGAAGTTATCCACGTGGTTCAAGGACACGCCACAAGTTCTTCCTTTCTCAGGGCAAGTTATTGCTTAAGTGGCTGGATGTATGTATCTAACTAAGAGCAATGCCTCTAAAAACTGACTTTCCCTGGTAATTACTTCCTTGCCAAATACAACTTTAGGTTAGAGTTGTTTCTTAGGATTTCAAGAGCCAGGGCATAGATTCTATATACTTAAATATCTTATAGAGAGATTTTCTATTTCAAGATACATCTAACTTCAAATCAGGATTTTAAACACATCAGCAGCTTTGTCAGAAGCTGGGGAGGAGCTGAAACGCAGCACACGGTAGATGTGGCCAGGTGAGCTTTGGGCTGGTTGAGGACAGCCAGGATGGGAGCTGTGTGCTGCATGCTGCGTGCTACGGGTGGGAAGGCAGGGGGATGAGTCTAGGCAGTTGGGCCTGGGTTCTTCTTACACTTCTTGCCCATTTCTTATTCTTACATGTTTCTTTGCTCATTATCATCATGGCTTTATTAAAGCCGGTCGTCCAAATAAAATTTTTTCAGCAGTTAACTTCAATGAAATACAGTAGGCCTGGGCATTTCAGGAAATAAATTACTGTACAGCCCGAATGTGGGAGGATGATGACAAGCCCAGTGTCAGGCACCAGTGAGTCCACAGGCCTGAAGCATGGAGGGAAACAATTTACTCAGAATGAGGAGAAGAAGAAGCAGAAAAGTGTAAAAAAAGAGAAGTAGATTGTTTTTTATTTTATACAGTGTTTCTTAAAGATCTGGTTAAGGAAAACTGTGAGTAACACATTAAACTGTTAGTGGATGCTGAAGCAGAGTCAAGTGAGTGTATCTGTTTAATTCAAGGTGAAAGAGAGCTTTTGATAGAAACAGTACTGAAGTTTTGTGTGGTCTGAGTGGAAGACTGCTGAAATCGAAAGAAAATCCTGATAGTGAACAAGCCAAAAAATCAGCATAAATGACTCGAAAACTTGCCAGTCTTTGTAGCAAATCTGGATTATAAATTTGGCTAGGAGGAATGGAAAGGGGTATCTAGCATGTTAGACACTGAGGAGGTTAAGGATGGGAAAAGTGAAGCAATCGACACTGACTTTTGACCAGCCCATCAAAACTGTGCAAGCTGTGTCTATATTTTATAGCCAGCTGTTATTTGGCAGACTACTGCTTCTCAAAATGGAAGAGAGGAACTTACCAGAAGATTTCTTTTTTCCCTACCTGAATGTCTACAACAAGTTCCCTATGGACCTGGTGATATCAGCGCAGGGTTATGATCAGGAAAAAAGCCTGTTGATGCCAACTATTTGAATAAAGACATTGGCATGGGAAGCACAGGACCTGTAGGAGTGGTAATGGGAGGCATAGAATGTGCAGTAAAACAGATCGGTGACCTAGAAGTTTGGAAAATATGGGATAATTTGAATCTGGGTTGAAAATCAGCATGAGGCTGTATGGCAGAGAGTTTGATATTCAAACTGATAGAAATGCTTAAATGTTTGCCTTTTTTAAGCATTGGTATCAGACCTCTGGATTTGTATTTTTCTTAGTAAATATTTTAATTTGTTGGCTGGATGCATAACAATCCATCTGCAGATGGATGTGTGCACAGGTGTATTGGTAAGATGAATGAAACCGGTAACTTTTCAATAGTCAGTAATTGAAATACTTTGAAATTTTATCAAAGAAATTAAAATGAGGAAAATTAAGAAAATTTTTGGAATTTTAAGATGGAATAGACTAAAGCTAGCGTAACAAAAATTAAACCTCAAATAAATGTTATTGGAGTTTTTAAAAGGAGACATTAACACTGATCCCACAGAAAGAAGAGGGTCACAAGAAACTCCTATAAACAACGATGTGCTAACAATTTGGAAATCCTCAAAGAAACAAACCAATTCCTCCTCATATAAAAGCTACAGAGATTAAATCAAGAAGTTTCCAAAATCTAAACTGACCCATTAGAACTGATGTGATTGAGGCAGTAATTAAAAGCCTCCCATTGAAGGAAAGTCCAGGGCCTGATGACGTTACAACTGAACTCCACAAAACATTTAAACAAGAACTACCTCTAATATTTTTAAAGTGTTTCACAATCCTAAAAAGATTGAACATTGACATATGCTTTTTAGGAGGTCATCCTCGCTGTGGTACCAAAAACAAGCTATGTACTGAGTTCAGCTTTGTACTGTTGCATGTAAAGATACTGTGTGCAGTGCCAACATTCCATGTGCGTAACAGTTGATGCCCAGCTGCTCTGCTTCTGATCTAATGCCCTCTACAGCAAAGGAAACCGTCAAGAAGAAGCAGTTAACAGAAAGGGAGAAAAATCTGTGCACACTACACAACAGATAGGCAACTAATATCAGGATTTACAAACAGCTTCAGAAACTGAATAAAAGCAAAAAACAGCCCTGTTAAGAAATAAGGCATCTTTCTAAAGAACAAATTCAAATGGGTAATATACATGTTGAAAAATTCTCAGGCTCCCTAGCTATTAGGTAAATATAAACACAAACCATATGAAGTTCCACCTAATTCCAATTTAGTGGTCTACATTCAGAAGTCGGCTAACACCATCTGTGGACATGGATGTGAAGAAAAAGGTCCTCAATTTCACTGTTGGTAGCAGTGTAGGCTAGTGTAGCTACTACGGAAATCAGTAAGGAGAGTACTCAGGCATCTGAAAATTATCTACCATATCACCCAACTATCCCACTACTGGGAACGTATCAAAATGAATTGAAATCTGCATATGAGAGGGGGATCTGCAATTCTATATTTACAGCAGTACAGCCCACAATAGCAAAGACTTGGCACAACCCAGAAGCCCATCCAAAGCAGAATGGATAAAAGAACTGGGTGCATTTACTCTGTGGAATACTACAGATCCATAAAAAAGAAAGAGTTTCTACCATTTGCGACCAAATGGTCTCAACTAGAAACCATTATACTCAGTGAAGTAAGTCAATCCCAAAAGAACAAATATCATATATTCTCTCTGATATAGGGAAATCCTCATACAAAATACAAAACAGATATATAGCTGAACAAGTATATGCATATATTCTTATGGATGAACTGTATAATAGAGACTAGCATACAAGGAAGTGAAGATACGTTGCAGTAGGCATCTTCACCCCTGAATCAAGGGAGGATTCCCAGGGAAACAGGTGTACCTTGTGAATATGATACTAAATTTTCTACCTTTTTATATACCTACAATGCCATAATGCAGTTAAGCAGCAGAATGTTAAACTGGTAAGGGCTATTAAAGGAATATACTGCTGTAATAATATGAGGCGAAATGGTGGAAAGGAAAAATAAGGAAGTAGAAAAGGAAGGACAAGGGAGGAATTTATATACCTAAAAAACTGCAACATGGGAAATAGTAAAAATAATTAACAAACACCACAACAACAAACTGTAATGCAGCTGGTGCAATGGCTCAACAGCCTAACTTTTTCACTTTGGCAAGGCTGTCACCCCTGTAGGTGCCAGGTTGTGTCATGGCTGGTATACTTCTAATCCAACTCAGTGCTAATGAAATTAGTGCAGGAAGTCATTGGCCCCCTGCTCCCTGCTTACTGCGAGACAAGGAAGTGGCTCCTGGCTTCTGGCTTCAGATCAGTTTTTGTGACATTCAGGGAGTGAATCCGTGGATGGAATCTGTCTCTCAAAATTCGATTTCTCACTTCCAATGGTGTCCTTCGCTTACAGTACTGAGAAGACATATAGTGATCTGGCAGTTCTATTCTAGTGTTAGAAATATTTCATGTTCTCAGCAATTTTTATGTGACAGCTAGTATGAAAGTTTTAACTAGGGTTAATGTGCTAAACTCTTATATACAGTCAATGTGTCGGTAACATTTTGCATTCCTTGTTAATTAGGCTGTGAAGTCTGATTTGTGCCATGGGAAGTGGAAGTTGTTAAAAATGGAGGCAGAGCATGATAAACCTTTATGGCTTCTCTAGGAATCGAAAAGTTGGAGAGGGCCCAGTGCGATAGCCTAGTGACTAAATCCTTCCCTTGCATGCGCTTGCCAGGATCGCATACTGCTGCAGCTTCATGTCCCGGCTGCCTCACTTCCCACCCAGCTCTCTTCTTGTGGCCTGGGAAAACCGTAGAGGACAGGCCCAAGGCCTTGGGACCCTGTATCTGTGTGGGAGGTCCGGAAAAATCTTCTGGCTCCTGGCTTCAGATCAGCTCAGCTCTGATCATTGCAGCCATGTGGATGGAAGATCTTTCTACATCTTCTCTCTGTAGATCTGCCTTTCTAATAAAATAAATAAATCTTGAAAAAATTTTGGGGAGGGGAGGAGTTCAATTTCATGTTTGATTTTCATGATTCTTTCACCTATTTTCCCCAGTTAATTGAATCAAGTTCTATTTATCAATTAATGAACACTTCACCTGTTCTACTCAGTATGTGTTCTGTAAGTGTTGAATTAATAATAGTAGTCTTGCATTCATATTGGATGAAAAATTTTCACCTGGTGACCATTTACATTATGCCTGTCATATCTCAAATCACCCCAGAGAGAAGACAGTGAAGAATAAAATACGCATATATTACAGGTGATTTTTTTATGAAAAATTGCTTATAACATTGAGCAGACGCCGAGTTGGTGATTTAGAAGAAAGTCGCATCGGACAGCTGCAGAGACACCACCCTAGCTCTGCTCAGTTAAATATCGAGTTCACATGTGCTGGAGCGGGGGAGTGTATGTCCATTCATGTTTTCAGGGTTACCACATCTGCTTGGAACAACGGAGAGGATAAGTGAGAGATCACAGAACAAGTTCTTCTGGTTTACCACTTTATATCAACTCCAAGAGTGCTTCCAGGTTTAGGAGTTGGAAGAGATGTGGAGCTTCCCTGATTCCTGACGGTGGTAAAAGTGGCAGTGTATGCCGAGTTCCTTTTAAAGGAGCTCCAGCAACATGTGCCTATGAGATAGTGGCCTGTACTCCCACATTTACAGCACAACAATCTACAATATGGAAGCCTGGGAAGTAACCCAGATGCCTGTCAAAAGAGGAGTGCAGAAAGAAAAGGGTACGTCTACTCTACGGGATACAACCCAGTCATTTAAAACACTGAAATTCTGCCATTTGCAACAAAATGGTCCCAACTGCAGACCATTATGCTTAGTGAAATAAGCAAATACCAAAAGGACAAATATCCCATGTTGTCTTTGATATAAAGTAACCTTCCTGTAAAATACAAGATCAATAGATATATTGGTAAGGATATATATATAAATATATTTTAATATGTGTATGTATATAAATATACATATATTTATCTAGAGGATATGCAAAATGTAGGCAAGTATATCATGACATGGAGATAGATTACACATGCGTTTCCTTCTAAATAAAAGATGGACTCCCAATGAAACTGTTAAATATATCTTGACAGTAGAATGTTGGGCCTTAAATTATTTTCCTTTCTTTTTTTTTTCCATTTTTTTAATTCATTAATTACATTGTATTATGTGACACAGTTTCATAGGTACTTGGATTCTCCCCACCCCTCCCCAAACCCTCCCACCATGGTGGATTCCTCCACCTTGTAGTATAACCACAGTTCAAGTTCAGTTGAGATTCCCCCATTGCAAGCATATACCGAACATAGAGTCCAGCATCTTATTGTCCAGTTCAATTATTTTCTGTACCTACAATGTCAGGATAAAAACATAAGCAGATGATGGACTTGTGACTATTTTGAGGGACCAAAGTGTTGTTACAATATAGGGGAAAACAGTGTCGGGAATTGGGTGGGAAAAGATTGAAGGGGAAATCCCTGAGCCTAAGGAGCTCATCATGAAAAATAAAGAATTTATTTTAAAAGTTACACAGTGGAAATATGATAGATGAGTTCTAGAGGATGTCAGATTGAGGTAAATGTTCAAGAGGATTTAAGAAGTAACCTTTAAGCTGTACTTGAGAACTCTCCTGAATTTGTAGATTTTCAGTTTCAATAATTTATTTGTAAGATCTCAATTCATTTTGAAGTAAGTTTTATGAACCAGTTAGTATAAATAAATATTTCTATTATTTTCCCCAAACAAAATATTATAGCAGTGTGATAGAGAAATAAGTGGGAAAAGATGGAAAAGACTCAGATGTTATATGTAGTTCATACTCTTTAAAATACTCCCCACCCCAACACACATCATTTTGGGATTGGACATGAGCATGTACCACAGGCCTAATGACATCTAGAATCCATGGCATTCAAGGTACTCTTAATCCCAACATTCTATATTTAATTGTGTGGAATCCAGTTACATAATGGAGTCGCTTTGGTTCACATCTGCATACGTTTTCTTTTCTTTTTTTTTTTACCATCATAATTTTCAATTTATTACCGTTTTTTTTTTTAATTTATAATCTATTTTATTGTGTTGTTGACAATCTTTACATAGTTAATTACAGTTAAAGAAAGAAAAAGAAAAAAAAAGGTTTAGGGGGATAGTGAAGTGGGTAATACTATTATGTCCATATTGTTTCCATCATGTATCTGAGGTAGAGGGGGATATTGAGGGAGAAGCCCCACCCAGTTTCCCGCCCAGCCCGAGTCCCGGATGTGGGGCATGCTCTGAGATATGTGCTCAAGTGGTGTTAATAGTTCTCCAGTTATGAATCGCTGCCAGTTTTGCTCGATGAGGTTGTCCACTGATTGATATGGTCCATCATAAAGTCTCCGTTTGCCCCATATTTCGCTGCCAACATATAGCTGAGATGAATGATTGTCCTGTTCTGTCTTCTGTTTTTTCTTGGTTAGAGTTCTGAGTCCAGCAGTTCGATTGGGGAGATCTCCAAAGAAACTTTGAGGTATTCCCAGATTAGTTTCTTGTATGTTCTAGCAAGCACAGGGCCCGGCACAGTCCATCACCCCTATCAGCTGGTGGTTGCAATTGCTGGGTTGGTTCTGTTTTCAGTCCCGAGTTGCACTGGAACCAATGGGTGTTGCAGTCCAGCCTGGTTCTGCCCAGCACGTACTCGGCCCTCACACAAACCAGTGGGAGCTGCAGTCTAGTCAGGGCGACCCACAATACCCCCCACCAGGCCCGCCCCTTACCCTGGTTTGCCAGTATGTGTAGCAGAAGACCAGTCTGTCCCCCATCCCATTTGGCTCTGGCACTTGTCAATGGGTATTAAAGCTTAGTTCTGTCTAACCAACTCAACCATCCGGCCCTCAAGGGTGTTGTTTAGTGCCTCTCTATCCAGCCATCCCAGCCCCCGTCCTAGTTTTCATGCCCTCCCACGGGAATAGTGACCCAAGAAGGGGGAACCCACTTTTTCCCTCCCAGGTCTCTCTGTCCCGGTTTATGCACTCTTTAGGTGGTTCTGTGATTAGACTTGACAGAATTAGTCCCCAGTGCCAGCTTCTGCGGCTATGCCCAAACATCCCTCACCCACTCTAATTTATGCTTGCACCAGCAGGAATAATCAGCCCAGCCTGGCTTTTCCCTGATCTAGTCCACATGCAGCGCACAGGTGTTGTAGCCTTGCATAGTCTAGTCTGTCTCTATCCCAGCCCACGCTCTCTATTGGGAGTAGTTGTCCGGCAAGGGGACCAGCCCCTTAATCCCCCGGCAAGTTCTGCCCCTCCCTTCCTTCCTGGATCTCACGTGTGCTGGTTGGGTGCTGCATTCATATCCAGTACAGGCAACCACGCCCTGGCATTCCATAATGTGTGCTGGTTTTGTCGCGACCAAACCCGGCTCATCCCACACTCTGATCTGGTGATCGGATTTGCCAGTGGGTGACATTAACTGGTCTGTTCCTGACCCATGCTGAATGTGAACCAGTGGAAACTTTCCATGGCCTATTCTGGACTGTTTCCTATGATGCTTCTTGCGCTTACCTGCAGGGACTGTGTCCTGCCAGAGGAGTTGCCCAGGCTCCTCCATCAGAACCCCTCCCAATGCCAGATTTTGCGCATGCCAGGGGGTACTTGAGCCAACCCAACTCAGTTCACCTCCTGTCCTAGCAGGAACAGTGGCTTTTCCTGGCTGGCCTTCACCCCATGCTGGTTCTTGTTGTTGGATGTTTCAGCCCGGCCATGGCTCGTCCATACCCACATACAGCTCATGCATGGCTCAGTAGGGGGTTGAGACCCAGCCTAGTCAGTCCCACATCTACCCCCTGGTTCTCCATGACACCAGATGGTGTTGGGGTCTGAACTGGCCTGGTGCATCCAATCCCAGCCCACACTAGTGCCTCGGGTGACTGCAACTGCTTCCTAGATAGAACGCAGCTGCAATTCTAGCACATACGCCCCTTGGTGGGACCCTCAACCTAGTTAGGGTGTTCCGTTACCTCCCCGATTGGGCTTGTTCCTAGCTGTAAATCATGCACCTGCCCGTGGTTGCTCTGAGGACCAGTAGGTGCAAGAGCCTAGCTCGGTATGACCTGTGTTCCATGCTGGTTTCTAGTTTTGCTTGTAGACAAAGGTTTGCTCAGTCCTGCCCAGTACATTACGTTCCATTACCAATTTACACATTTTGGAGCTACTATGCCCTGCTTGTCCGACCCCCAGATTTGGACAACGTGTTCACCAGCGAAAGCTATGACTCACCAGGGGAGCTTCCCAAGTACCTCCACTTGATCCACTCCCAAACCCAGTTTACATACATGCCATTGGTTTTTAGGCCAGTGCCCGGTGTACTCTGGCCTCCCATTTGGCCTTATATGAGCTGGTGAATGTTGCAGCCTGGCCCACCCCACACCCTATTCAGGATGCACATTTGGGTGCTGCTGCCTTGCCCAGTCCAGTCTATGGCGGATCCCTTAACCTGTGATTGATGGCAGGCTCCTTGGTCACACCTAGCTTAGTCCATAACCACCTAAACTTTAGGTTTACCAGTGGGGCTAAACTTTCTACAGGGTGTGGCCCACACATCCTGCACAGAGTCCACCCCAGGATAAGGTTCTAGAGTGCTAGTTAAAATTATGGACCTGTCTAATGTGACCAGTCTCCTGAACCAACATCATGTCAGGCAAAAAAATATCCTGCTAGACAATCCGGGGCTTATCCTTTGCATTACAGGTGTTCAAAGCTCAGCATTATTGAGTGATTAGAAGTTTTCCAAAAGAAGAGTTACTGGCATTGGGAATCTTTAGGATTGACTCAGAACCCAGAAACAGTGGTGTCACCCTAGAGCTATCTAAACAGCGATTCGGACATCCATTACCCCAGAGCTCCCCGGCCAGGCGGCCAGCAGGCACAGCCTGGCACCACATGGTGCACTGGCCGCCCTGGGTGAGGCGAGGACTCATTCACTGCCTTGCGGCAGTGTCTTTGGCGTGAGCCCCCAGCATTGGGTCCGACCCGGCAGGGGCACCCCCCACAGCCGCCACACTGTGAGGAGAGGCAGTTGCCCCCAAACCCAAGCCCGAACCCCTCCCAAACTCACCTAGCTGCCAGATATTAGCAGCTGGGTGGAGCTGGGAATTTTAAGCCAGTTCCCAAGTTCCCTCCTGGTGTACTTACCCTGAGGGAAGAGCTCTCTTGGGTCCTGGGTGAGGCCAAGGACTCGTTCACTGCCTTGCGGCAGTGTCTTTGGCGTGAGCCCCCAGCATTGGGTCCGACCCGGCAGGGGCACCCCCCACAGCCGCCACACTGTGAGGAGCGGCAGTTGCCCCCAAACCCAAACCCAAACCCCCATACGTTTTCTAACCTGCTCTTTATGCTTCTGTACAAAATGTTTGGCTAGCTTCTTGCTGTTTTGGGCCAAAGCACAAGGTGCGACATGCTCTGCCAGTAACCCTCAGTTCCAGGAACTTGGTTCCAACTCACCTGGTTCCCATGGCTACCTAACTCACCCTTTTAACCTTTAACCCAGGATCACTCTCTTAAGGAAAGGAGAGCTGACACCAGCCAGTTGGTGTGTTTACCTGCCTCCTCAATAAGCTGCTGCTTTGCAGAATTTTCTGGGATGCATTTCTCTGGAAAAGACTCTGCTTACACGCATCAATTGGAAATCTTATCAATTATGTGACTCTCCTTTTGCATTCTTTCCTCTTTTTTGCCTTTGGAAGCGAATATCTATGCACAAAGCAATGTCAATTGAGCATTCATTTTCTAGTTTAAATGATAAACATGATCACAGAAGCAGGTTAGATTATATGAGAGAATGTTTCAGATTATTATGTTCAAGAGCAGGTGTTTGGCCTAGTGGTTACAGTCCTCCTATCACAAGTCAAAGTCACTGGGTTTGGTTTGTAGATTCAGCTCCTGACTCTAACCTTGCTGCTGCTGCCAACCTGGAGGAGCAGAGCTGGTGGTGCAGGAAATCAGGGCTCCGCCACACGTGCGGGAGACTCAGACTAAGTTCTTGATTGAAGCCTGGGTCTGGGACTTGGCCACCAAGATCATTAGAGGAGTGAGATAGTGGATGAAAACTCTGTTTCTGTTTATGATTCTTTCTCTTTCAAATTTAAAAAAAAGTAATAATTATAATATTCAAACATGAATTTCCTCGTAGCTATTAAAATCCTATAAACCGTTTTCATATGGTTTTAAAAAGTTGAGAGTTTTTTTCTTCTTCTTTTTTTTAAGATTTTACTTTTATTACAAAGTCAGATATATAGAGAGGAGGAGAGACAGAGAGGAAGATCCTCTGTCCGATGATTCACTCCCCAAGTGAGCCGCAATGGGCCGGTGCGCGCCGATCAGATGCCGGGAACCAGGAACCTCCTCCAGGTCTCCCACACGGGTGCAGTGTCCCAATGCTTCGGGCCGTCCTCGACTGCTTTCCCAGGCCACAAGCAGGGAGCTGGATGGGAAGTGGAGCTGCCGGGATTAGAACCGGCGCCCATATGGGATCCCGGGGAGTTCAAGGTGAGGACTTTAGCTGCTAGGCCATGCCGCTGGGCCTTCTTCTTTTTTTTTTAGAAGTTATTAAGTCAGTTTCTACCTCTTCCAATTTTTCAGAACAAGCAATGATATTCTGGAGACAGTTCCTCCTTTTAAAAAGATTTATTTTTATTTGAGAGGCAAAGTTACAGAAAGAAGAGACAGAGACAGAGATAGAGAGAAGAAAAAGATGGAGAGAGAGAGATCTTCCATCCGCTGGTTCACTCCCCAAATGGCTGCAATATCCAAAATTGAGCTGATCCGAATCCAGGAACCAGTAGCTTCTTCCAGGTCTCATATATTGGTACAGGGGTCCAAGGACTTGAGACATCCCTTGCTGCTTTCTCAGACCTTACGAAGAGAGCTGGATCGGACATGGAGTAGCCAGGACGTGAGCCAGTACATATATGGGATGCTGGGAATGTAGATGAGTGCCTAGCCTACTATTCAATAGCACCAGCTCCTTTGGAGATAATATTTATATGTTAAAAGCTCAGTATTATAAAAATCAAAGGCCAAGGTATTAGGAAAAGAGTATGGTAAAAATATGTAAGATTTGACTCAGAATTTATAGATGTTGTTGTTAACAACTGTGACGCTTCTTCACATTAAAAATATTTATGGCCATGCTTTCAATCAACTCTGCTGGGGATGTTGCTTAGATTGTGTCTCTGTTTCTCTGTTCTCTTGCTCTTGATTCTTCAGTTTAATTTTATTTGAATTTGTTATACACATGCACCACCGAAATTAAGATTGACATAGGGATTTATTAAAAATTAAATGATTCAAGAATTTAATACAACCAAATCGGAAAATGAACATTCTGATGATGCAGTAGAGAAAACACAAATTGTTTATGACTTAATATATTTTGAAAGCTAAAAAAAATGATGCAGCATTTTGGGAAGAAGTAATTATTTCTTGTCTATCTGCAGACAGTTTACAAATAGAAAACTGTAGCTGTAGCGCTGTATTATTAACCTGATTCTTCCCACCTTCCATCCTCCTTCTATGGTCCTAGCTCTCCTTATGTTTTATTGCCTCCCCCATGAACAACATTAAGATTGTGTGGTATGAAATGCTAAATCGAACATGAACCCAAGTGGCCATTCAGTCAGATCACCTTTGTAACATTAAAGTTTACAAATTAACAATCTCTTAAGTCCATAAACATGACCATGTCCCTGCCTCCTGTTTCGATGAATGATTTCATAGGCATTCATGAAACAAAAGGAGTAGTGACTAGCATGATAGGAGGATAGCAAGGCAGGTGCTGGGTGTTAAAAGTGTGTGAATGTGTGGACAAACCGTGTCCGAAGAGCTCCCTAAGGTATTTCCAGTGTCATTTATCTGCTCACAAACATGAGGGTGGTGGCCTCTCCATCTGTGGTGCATGTTTATTTCTTCAAGTTTGAAAAAGTTCAGCCCCTGCTATTATCTTTCTCCGTTATCCAGAGGAAGAGGAAATGGAGGCAAGAACGAAAGAAGAAAAAGGGGGTGGACAAAAAGAACAGGTGTAGGTTCATCTCTTAAGCAGTTCTTATCATCTAAATCATCCACTCCCTTGAACTTTAAAGACTGTATTATATAAGAGAAATTGCCCTAGGAATTTTAATTTATGTAATAAAAATTATTATAAATGGTTATCTATTGCAAGAGTTAGCAAATGTTTGTTGCCATGGTCTGGATGTTATATATGTTTGACTTTATGAGAACTGTAGTTTCAGCCTTAACTGTGATGTTGTTTTCCAAAAGCAACATTAAACCATAGCAAATTTATGACTATGGTGGTGTTCACATAGAACTTCAGCAAGATTTCTCCTACAATTTGCACACCCCTGATTTTTCTGATTGATAGTGATATGGAATATTGTCATAACTCTGGGTGAAAGACAAAGATCACATACATTCAAAGTGTCATCTCAGCTCTGGGCCTGGGATTTTTCAAGACCAAACCCAAGTGTTAAGAACCTTAATCTTCTCATTGGACATGTGATAAATGAACCCGAAAGAGCACAGGTTCAGCAAAGGAAATCTAGGTCTGGGAACTTGCCTGATGCACAGGAAACTTGGGTTCCAAAACCTTAGCAACCACAAAACTTCACCACCTCCTTTTGGGGAGGAAAAAAATAGGAGAAAAAAATAGGTAAAAGGGAGTCTCTCTGTGTGGGACTAGTAGCAGCGATCTTTTCCACTTCAAAGGCTGATTAAATTTGAACTCCATTTTTAACCGAAGAAAAACAAATGGTCCCACATAGAGAAAGCGTGACTTCAAGAGATGGCTTGGGGAAGCAACCTTTGCAGGAAAGCAGTAAGATATAGTACAAGAGCTTCAAGTTCACATCGCTGACTAGTTGTATTAATAATAACCAGAAGAAAAGGAGCAGCATTGATCGCCCAACTAAATAGATGTTGCTTGAAACTTGACTCCGCTCCGCCTGCCTTCTCTCCCAGAGTCCACACGCCAGCACAATAGGTTTCCTTCCCTTTGGGCTTACACACAGAATCAATACGGACTAATGACTGCAGCAATAAATTTGGACATACTTCATAGGGTAACGTTCTGCATTTACCCAGTTGTTAGTTTGACATAGAGTAATAGAGTTTAGTCTTTTTAAGTTGTAAATTACCATGAAAATGCTGAGCCTAACAGTAAAATGCATTTGGGGATGTTTTTAGGCTTAGAAAATATTGGTAATACTTCCACTTAGCATACTATTCAAATAAATAGTATTTATTGCTTGGTTTCCAGCTACAGCCGGATGAAAAGCAGCGGGAAAAGAGAAATAAGATGTACATATTTATCAAGTGCTCAGGGTTCATGTTTGCTTAATTTATTTGTGAAGAGATGCTTACACCTGACAAGAGGATTTTTCTTTTCGTGTCTGAAGTTCATTTTGTTGAAGATGGCATGAAAATGGTGGTGATAGTTACAGTTGTCATGATGATTGGAAATGAATTATAAAACATTCCTATTACATTTTGTCAATCATTTACTTATTAATAATTTGTTCTGTTTTTATGGGTCAAGTTTCAGCAAGGCTACTAGATAATGCTTTTGTCCTTAAGGTGCAGTTTAGAATAAGAATCTTGGGCCTGGCGTGGTGGCCTAGCAGCTAAAATACTCGCCTTGAATGCACTGGGTTCCTACATAGGTGCTGGTTCTAATCCCGGCAGCCCCACTTCCCATCCAGTTCTCTGCTTGTGGCCTGGGAAAGCAGTCAAGGATGGCCCAAAGCCTTGGGACCCTGTACCCGCATGGGAAACCTGGAAGAGGCTCCGAGTTCCTGGCTTTAGATCAGTGCAGTTCTAGCTGTTGCAACCACTTGGGGAGTGAATTATCAGACAGAAGATCTTCTCTGTCTCTCCTCCTCTCTGACTTTGCAATAAAAATAAACAAATCTTAAAAAAAAAAAAGAATTAGTAGCTCAAAGTAACGTGCTAACAGATAGATATACACTAATGTTTGCCTATACATAAATTAGATTTATACATGCATATATGTACACACACTAAAATGATATATAATATATTTTTACACATTCATACTCAAATTTACCACAGAACAAAATCGTTCTCAGACTATCGTATTTTGTGGAGGCTTTTTGTGCATATGTTCACTAGCCGTATTGATTTATAGTTGTCTTACTTTGTGCTATCTCTTTGTGGTTTTGATGGTCGCCTTCAAGATGAAGTTGTAGAGAATTCACTCCTTTTCAAATTTTTGAAGAGTTTGAGAATGACTTCTTGTAAGGTTTGGTTGCAGTCGGTAGTGAAGCCGTCTAGTCCCATGGTTTTCTCTGTGGGGAGATTCTTCATAATGACTCAACCTCTGTCTTGGTGCTTGACCTATTTAGGTTTCATATGTGGTCATGACTCAGTTTGTTGGCATGTAGCTATAGCAGTTCCTGATGATTCTTTTTTATTTCTCTGGTATCCATTGTAACATCTCTTTTATCTTTTATTACTTTTGGTCTTCCTCTCCTCTCTCTCTCTCTCTCTCTCGTTTGTTTTCTCAGTTGGTTGGCCTGATGATATATTGAGTGTGTTTATTTAAAAAAAAAATAGCTCATCATTTCACTGATCTTTTATACTGTTTTTTTTTTTGGTCTGAAATTTTGTTTATTCTCCAATTTTTCTCAGTTTTGAGATACATTGTTGGATCATGTATTTGAAGGCTTTCCAGTTGCTTGATGTGGTCAGTTATTGATGAGATCCTCTTAGCAATGTTTTTTGATGTATTCCATAAGTTTTGATATGTTGTGGTGCCATCTTTTTTCATTTCCAATTTTGTCTCAGTTTCCCCTTTGATTTCTTCTATGAGCCACTGTTTATTCAGAAGCATAATTTTTAGTCTCCATATTTTTCATATTCTCTAGATTTTCTCTAGTTGTTGATTTCCAACTTCATTCACTCACAGTCAGAAAAGATGCATTCTATGATTTCAGTGTTTTTCTTTCTTTCTTTCTTTCTTTTTAATTAGTTGAGTGTTGCTTTATGGACTTGTACATGGCGTGTCCTAGAGAAAGTTCCATGCATGTACTCTGTTGCTCTAGGATGAAATATTGTGCCTATAACAAGTGAGTCCATTCCATCCATAGTATAAGTTAATTCTGGTGCTTTTTATTATTATTATTTTTGAAATTTTCTGTCTTGCTGATCTGTCCTTTGATGAAGGTGGGGTTTGAAGTCCCCTATTTTTATAACATTGTAGTCTGTCTTTTTTTTTAAGATTCATTAATAACTGTTTTAATATACAAGTACCCTGGCAAAAATTGGGTGCATATATATTTAGCATGGCCATATCTTCCTATTGAATTGATGTTAGATAATACCTGTCTTTGTCTGCTTTCACAGTTTTTGTGTTACGGTCAATGTTGTCTGATATTAGCATGTACAGTCCTGATCATTTTTCCTCCCTGTTATCAGGGAGGAAATTTTTCCATTTCTTCGCTTTAGTATATATGTATCTGTCGCATATGTTTTAAGTGTCATTTGTAGGGTTGAGTAAGTGGTGAAAATAATTTCAATGTCCATTTGTTTTGTGAGGTTTTTAATTTCATCTTCATTTATAAAGCAGAGGTTTTCAGGAGAAAATATTCTAGGCTGACAGGGAGAGGATGGGGATGGGGGCTTTAACTATGTCTCCCTATTCGACTCTACCCTGTAAGTTACTGATGAGACATGAGCTGTACATCTGTTTGAAGATCTTCCGAAGATAATCTGTCATTTCTCTCTTACAGATTTTAGAATATCTTTGTCATTTCTTACTGTGGAAAGTAAGATTGTTTTGGGTTATGTATAAATTCTGTGTGCTTCCTGTACTTGGATATCCATTTCTTTGTTCATATTAGGGAAATTTTCAGTTGTTATTTCATGAATAGGCCTTCTAATTCATTCTCTTTTTCCATGCCTTCAGGAAGTCCTAGACATACAAATTAGATAGTTTGATGGATAGCCTGTTGATCTTGGACATGACATTTGTCTTTGTTCTTTCTTCTTCATTTTTAATATTATTTTTTATTTGTGTGTGATTTTGCAAAGATTTGTCTTTTAGCTCAAATATTCTTCTGCCTTATCAAGTCTGTTGTCTAGGCTACCCACTGGGTTTTTAGTTAGCATATTAGGGTCATCATTTTTAGTATCTCAGTTTGGTTTCTCTCAAGAATTTCAAGCTTGCAGAAAAACTTTTCATCCCTGTCGTGTATAGATATAATGCCTGCATTTGCTTCTCGTTTTTGAGTAGTCTTTTTTTTTAAGATTTATTTATTTTTCATTGTAAAGTCAGATATACAGAGAAGAGGAGAGACAGAGAGGAAGATCTTCCATCTATTGATTCACTCTCCAAGTCGCCAAAACGGTCAGAGCTGAGCTGATTCCGCCATGCTAAGGCACTGAACAGAGTCCCTTGCCCAAACCTATCACATGCCTCTGAAAATCCCCTGAAGGAACAGATGCCCCACTAAGCACGCAGGCATCCTTCAAAAATGAAAGCCAACAGAAGCAAAAATCAGCAAGTGGTTACATAATTGCCTAAAAATAAACATAGAAACACAGGAAACATGAACAAGGAGCGGGGGCAATGTGACTTCCCCAAAAGAGCGCAACACCTTAGCGTTAGAATGTGGAGATGAAGAAATGGATGAAATGCCTGAAAATGAACGCAAAATAAGTGATTATAAGATTACTCATGGGCCCGGCAGGATAGCCTAGTGGTTAAAGTCCTTGTCTTGCACGCACCAGGATCTCACATGGGCACCAGTTCTAATCCTGGCGGCCCTGCTTCCCGTCCAGCTCCCTGCTTGTGGCCTGGGAAAGCAATGGAGGACAGCCCAAAACCTTGGAACCCTGCTCCCGCGTGGGAGACTTGGAAGAGCTCCTGGTTCGTGGCTTCAGATCAGCTCAGCTCTGGCCGTTGTGGAGACTTGCGGAGTGACACCCAGGTTGGACGTGTTGTCAGTTAATGGTAGAGTACTATTTTATCATTGATGTGATTACCGTCTCCTATGCTCTCTGACAATGTAGACAATGCTGTCAGAGCTCACAGTGGGAACAAACCCCGCCCATGTGTTTGCAGTCACCGAACTAAGGAACTGTGTGCTTCCATGTGGGAGCATGGACACACCCCAGACGCTTAGGGAGCTGCGAGACTCCAAAGCCAGATCCAGTCCCAGGCTCAGAATTCTGCAGAGACACAGCTGTACTCCATGCTTTGCATAGCAGTCACAGAATGTCTGCTGTCACAGTACCAGGGCTCCCACAGTGCCTGGGAGCAGGAGATGCACTCAGGCCCTCCAGGTTGCTCTGTTTACAGAACGAAAGCATTCTTAGAACCGGCGGTTGGTGTTTGGTGACTGATGTTCTGTGCTAGGTTGGTGGTTTCTACCTGCGGTTCACCTGCGGTCCTTCCGGTGAGGAGGCAGTGGGAAGCCATTGAAGCTCGGAGTTAGGTCACCCCCTGCCTTCCTTCAAAGCCTGTGTGGACTTCAAGGTGCTCACTCGGGCATTAAGCCCCATGACAGGGACTGCTGCTGTCTCTCCCCCTGATCCTGGTAAGGGCAGGTTAGATGAGCATTGCCTGACAATGCACAGTCCAGTATGGGCTTCTGCAGGAGTAGGGCATGGCAGGGAATCAAGGTAGCTTGCCTATTAGAAGCCTTGCAGCTGCTCTAGTCGAAGTTAGCCCGAAGGCTGAGGTGTAAGTAATTATGTGGCTATAGGATTCTTTCACAACTAGAACTGTGGGTGGCAGGGCACGGAGCTCTTCCCGCCTTGTCATGATATGATGATAGTTTATACTGCTGACTTCAGCAATATCATCTGCCTTCACTCTTTTTCATTCACAGACTCCTCCCCCTTTTTTTTCTTTCCTTCTTTACTTCTTTCATGAAAATTTCCATCATTCAGCCCCCTAGACTGGTGGTCCTTCTTTTGCTCTTTGCCTGTTCTGGAAAATCTGAAGTTTGCATGGCTAATCATAGTCATCCATCTTGGATCTTCTAGAAGGTCTATCAAAAAAGAAACCCAATTACTAGTTATCTGAGTGTATTTGATAAATAGTTATTAAAATCAAAATTTAAAAATGCAAGTCAAATTTCTTGGGTTTGGCCTTCAGCATAAAGTAGAAATTTTTAACAACATTACCAAGGTCAGTTAAAATCAAAGAGGGTGGGAAATGTATATCTGACTTATTCCAAAAAATAAAACTTACATAATTTCTATCAAATTTTTGAGACATATATTTATTTACCTTATTTACTTACTGTGATGTGCTGAATTGTGATTTGTTGATAACAAAAACATGTAATTATTTTTGCTATGCAAAGAAATATATACATATAAGTACTCTTCAGGGAAGACAAAAAATTGAATTGTTTCTACTCTCTGAAAAAAACTATTTTAAAACACTTTCTAGTCATCTCTTTTTAAAGCTAAATTCATTCTTGTGACATTTAGATCAATGTCTATATTTTAATCAGACACTAGCATATTTCATTATTCAGGCAAGGATCTGGTTACTTGAAAATTTTAACTTAACAGGGTAGAACAAGTCCTTTTTTTTTTTTTCAATACAACCCACAGATTGCCTAGGAAAGAATTATTTCATCATTCTGGTCACCCTGCATCCTAGACAAGGATTTGCATTCAAGTGTTGATACTTATTCATATGGAGTCATTTGAGGCTGAAATTGCAGGTGGAGCAGTGTCTCTGTGTGGCATTGAATGCTGACAGATCGTCTCCCCATGATGGGAAAGTAGAGTGAAGACAATGTGTTGCCAGCTGAATGGGAAATGCAGGCACTGAATCATTAATGGTTTAAAATATGAAGTGTCTGAGCTGTCTACTTTTAGGAAATGTGTGCTTTTATACGAATCCCAGGCACTCATGCCCACCTTTGAAAATATTTCACTAAACACTCCATCTTGTCTAACATTGAAACTGTTCAATTAAAAAAAAAAATCAGAAGCACTCCAAATTAGTTGAATGTTAGATGAAGACAAGACCAATTCAGAAGACTCTTCGGGAAGGCCATTATGACTCCTACCCAGAGGTTTCCTGCCCTTTCCACTCCTGCAGCAGGTGCTCCATGATTCCATTCTTAACATCAAATTACTAGGCCTTCATCTTTCTGCACCAAAATAAAGTTATCTGTCATACCATTTTCCACAAATGTCCTGCATTTCCCTTTCTCTGATCTTCATATGTGTAAGAGCAAAACAAGGTTTTTCCTTAAATATGGAGTAGCCTTTCTGTAAAAAAACAAAGTGAATGTTTAGTGATACAGGTTGAATACAATAGTCAGTGTTTTCAGTATTAAGAACTGCTTTCTGGGCCCGGTGCCGTGGCCTAGCAGCTAAAGTCCTCACCTTGAACGCCCCAGGATCCCATATGGGCGCCGGTTCTAATCCCGACAGCTCCACTTCCCATCCAGCTCCCTGCTTGTGGCCTGGGAAAGCAGTTGAGGACGGCCCAATGCATTGGGACACTGCACCTACGTGGGAGACCTGAAAGAGGTTCCAGGTTCCCGGCATCGGATCGGCGCGCATCGGCCCGTTGCGGCTTACTTGGGGAGTGAATCATCGGACGGAAAATCTTCCTCTCTGTCTCTCCTCCTCTGTGTATATCTGGCTGTAATAAAATGAACAAATCTTAAAAAAAAAAAAAGAAAGAAAGAAAGTTTGTGTCTTGGGTTTCATATTATAAAAAAAAAAAAAAGAACTGCTTTCTAATTGGCCCAACTCATTCTGTTTATGAGTAATTTTAAGGGAACACTACGCCTTTGTGCTATGACTTCATGACTATCCTAAGGAACTCTATATGTCAGGAAAGCAGCTTCGTTTAAAAATTGCAGTCATGTTTCTTGCTTTGTTTATTTATATGCATTCTTTACTCACAATTTGAATATGATATACTCCATCATTTACCTAATTTATGCTGGTCCCACCTCAGACCACCGGCAGAGCAGCATGGGAAGTTTTGGAATTACTAGCTTTCACTTTCTAGTTGTATAACCTTCAGAGACTCATTTAACTTCTCCTGTACAATTTTATTATCCCTAAATCTAAGATAATAATAAGCATTGCATAAACCTTTTAAAAAATTAAAGAGAGTCTATAGAAAAGATCATCGTAAGCCCGGTAGGCAGCACAAATTAAAGCTACTGACCGTGTTTGCACAGTGAAGATGACAAGAGCCACCTGATAAATCACAAGGGACACCGTGGTCAGCAGAGTTGCGCAGATTGTAAGTCTCTGCTGACTTGACCATTTTCAAGATGGAGCCTACAATATGTAATGTCACTGCAACTTGATTGTAATGTTATATGGGTCTTACTTATTTGACACTGTGGTAAATGGCATTTCTATTTAAGCTGGGGGAGACTGTCAGAGAACAGAGTCAATTCTATGCCTACAGCAACTTGCAGCAATGACCGAACGGTATACCTATAGTACTAGCCCACAGTCCGTTTAAATCGGATAGATGGCAGCTTTTCCTACAGCCCGTCTGCAGCAGTGTAGGACAGACTGCAGTTCAGCTGAATCACATAAATTTCCCTCTGCTGAGATCCTTTGTTTAAGTCAGTTTGCTTTTTCCTGCTGGAGGCTGGCTATTAGACAACTCAATCTATCACTCATCTTTATTCATATCTTAACTGTATGTGTTCACCTTAGAATCTAAAAAGTGAAAATAAATACTTGATATATATTTCTGAAATAAGAGAATTAGTCTGTTTACATGGGTCATTTCTGCTGTGACATGCAGTTAAGAAAGCTTGTAATATAAGCATTGCAAGGATTATGGAGTTGTTAGGGCAGTGTCAACTCAATTAACTTTTAAGATATTTTTGGCTTGTTTGAATGCTTTTGATCGAATGTGGATTTTCTGCTAACACCAAACAAACCTTCCTAGGTTCGGTACAAACAAATACAGAACCATACTTGTTCTAAATTGACTTCACACACTTTCTTACTGTGTGGAATAAACAATTCTGGAAGACACAGGCATAGAAGCCATCCTATAAGGTCCTCGAAGGAGCCTACATCCTTGCTAGTGTTGTGACTCTTCAAACACTGAGTATTTGTCATGAAACAGGAGCACCTGGAAAACTGGAGTAAAGCATCATGATAAAGCTAAATAAATTAATCTTAAATCTTAAATAACTGTTCAGTAGGTATTAGCCTGACACACCTAACTTATTAAAAAATAAGCCAAGGGATAGTACAACCCAAATAAATTACCTAACACACAGCAGGTGCTTGATTAGTTTAGGTCACTTTTTTTTCTGCTTAGCCTGTGGACAACACTGCTTAGGCTAGAATTATGGAGTGGCTGCAATAAGGCAGTTGCTTAGAGTGGGCTCATGCCAAAGGGAATTCATAGAATTGAAGAATATAACCTTTCTGAAGGAGAATGTGATGCAAAAGAATTATTTTAAGTAATAGTTTAATAATAAGCTTGTGCCTTTTGATAATCTAAAATATGCCAGGTTTAATATTACAACTATCTAAATGTATTCTGTTTCTAACTTAAATTCACTAGATGATTGCCAGGCCTTCCTTAATATGACATCACTGATCTTGTGTTCATGATTGGCTAATCAGGAGGCAGTTTTTGTGGATAGCCAACGATAAAACATAAGTGAGTCAAAAGTCCAGAATATTTGTCTTTTTAAAAATCATTATGTATCTGAAGGAGTTACAGAGAGAGGGTGAGGCACATAAAGAGATGGTGTATCCACTGGTTCGCTCCCTAGAGGGTTACAGTGACTGAGGCTGAACCAGGTGAATGCCAAGATCCTCTTGCAGGTCTCCTACTTGGGTGGCAGGGACCGGAACATTTGGATCATCTTCTGCTGCTTTTTCCAGGCAGTTAGCTGGGAGCGGGATTAGAAGTGAAGCAGCCAAAACAGGAGCCAGTACCTTGTGGGATGACAGTGACACAGATGTTGGCTTTAAACATTGTGTGCTAACACTGGCCCCATAACATTTTTCTTTAAATGTGCAATTACTGCACAGCTTCTATGTGTGGAATAATACACATCGCTACTTCTGACTTCTAAAGAGGAGAATGTTGCCTCCAGTGAGAATGTCATTAAAAGTAACAAAGCAATAAATCAAAACAAATATAGTAGTTTCCCCAATGAAGATAAAAAATAATATGATTTGGGCTCGGCAGCGTGGCCTAGTGGCTAAGGTCCTTGCCTTGATCCCATATGGCTGCTGGTTCTAATCCCGGCAGCTCCACTTCCTCTCTATCTCTCCTCCTCTCAGTATATCTGACTTTGTAATAAAAATAAAATAAATCTAAAAAAAAATAAATAATATGATTATTAGCCAACAAGCTTAACAATTAGAAACATTCTAAGAACTGATTGAAGCGATGATTAAGACTGTTTCTAAAAGTTGCCCTAGTATCACTCACTGATTTGTAAAGCTAATTGAAGTCTGGTTTTGGGCATGTAAACTTTTTGCTAGTGCATATAGAACACTTTTTGTGTGTTTTGTAGGTAGAGTTCCAAGGACTGAAGTCTTTTGCTACACTGGTTATGTTGGGAATTACTCTTCTGTTACACTCATGTTTCCTCATTCATTATTGCATACCTGAACACCCCTTAGCTACAGTCATTACTGAACCTTAGAAAGTAGCATCAGCATGACCCCTTTATCCTCATCTTTTCAGTCCCTCAAGATTTCTCAATTCTTTGTTTACCTGACTTCATGAAATGAACTACACTGAAACTGTTAAGGAGGATTTATCAAAATGCACCCTAGGGTAATATCCTTAAGTGTCAAGGCAACATCAGGAAATATGATGGCTAAGTCCACATCGAATGATTGTTCTCATGGAATATACTATTTTAGATGAACTTGCAACATGAGCCATGCATCATATCAATACTTTGCATTAACATCACTTGTATTTGGCTTGGCATCAGTTTCAGAACCAATTTTGTAGTCATCACTCACCTTGATAGGAAATAATAGAATACATCACTTCAGTTTTAGTAAGTAAAAGATTTAGGAGTAATAGAAATTGACTGACATGCTTTTTTTTGTATCTTGAATGATATGTGAAAAGAAACTTGGAATTGGAAAAGAGAACAAATTAAAGAGTTGTACTTTGTTTAGTGATGTTAGTGGCTTGTGTGATGCAGACATAATGCTTTATAGTTATTTAAATAATTAAATCTAAATGGTAATTCCATCAATGACCATTCATATAATAAAATCTGCACATGCGAAATCATATAACATGGTGGTATGAGAACAGAGTTGCAACAAATAAAGCTAAATAAACTGAAAATCCAACAATTTTCTTGAGCCACTCATCAAAGATCAGTTATGGACACAGGGGAAATTGTCACAAAAAAAAATCTGAAGATTCAGACCCATTAAGAAAGATGAGCAGAAGCCACTGAAAGACACAGCAAGAGAACAGATTCATTAATAATTTTGTTCTCTGGAGGGCAATTACCGTAAGACAGACAATGAAGACTTTCTGGTGGATGACTCATGAGTCTTCATACTTCAGTGACTCTCTCTAGAGACTCCGTGAAGCTCTCATAGGAAAGTTCCAAGAACATTGAGTCCCATGCCTCCCAGCCTTCTTAAGAGTAAGATCTTCCATCCATTAGCTCACTTCCCAAATGTTGGCAACAGTGTGGAGAAGGGATGACCTCATCGCCAGGCCCTGGCAAGAGCAGGGAAGAACAGCCAAAGAGAAACCTTCCAAGATTTTTCTCTATGACAAAGTCCACTCTCTGGAGAGATAAATCTATGGCAATCCTAAAGTATTCAGACTAGTTTATTCAGCCTTCCTGTCCTGTCTGAGGAGGGAAAAGGGAAAGAATGCAAAAACATAGTCATCAGGAAGCGAGGAAATGGATGTGGACTCTCTATCAAAGAAATAGGGTATGTATGAAAAAGAGAAAAAAGTATTCCTAATGGAAAGCTATAAACACTTGAGAAGTGTAAAACATCCCCAGGATACAGGCCTACCAAGTAAGGAGACTGAATCAGAGAAGCACAGATTGCATTCCTCTCCCACCCCGCTGTTTCCAAACCAGTCAACTTGCAGCCTCATGCTGGTAGAGTACAGCTCAAGGAGTTGTAAGACATACTCTCTAGCTCAAAACCAGTGCAAGAAAAGCACAAAATTATGGAAAGAAAACAAAATCAAAGACACTTGACAAGTCTGGAGTTTCTGATACCAGTTGCTGTGATAGGCAATATAAATTGCGTAAGTCTTCACTGTATTGTTTTCACTAAAATCCCACTTACTTTGTTTATTTTCTGCTATACAGTATGTGTTACTTCCAACCAAAGATAAATGGATATAAAGGCAAGGTGAAAGACAGTCTGAAAGGCAAATTCTGCATAAACTTGAAGATATAGAAACCTCACATGCTGAAACAAGAAGAGAAAGAGGTATTTGATAAATGAACAGAACACTCAAGAACTATGAAGAAACAAGAAGATATGTAGCATATTCACAACTAGAACATCAAAAGAAAAGGAGAGACGGTGTTATTGGACAAATATCAGACGCTAACTTTTTGCCACTCACATAGCCAATTCACCAGAGATGAGAATAGTTAGTGTTATGGGATAAAGCATTTAGCTAGATTAGGTCCACTCTCTGGAAGCCATACATCCCCACCTTATTTAATCCTAGCTGCCAATCTTTCAATTAAATAATTTGTTTTGCTGTTGTTGTTTTAAAGATTTATTTTATTTTTATTGGAAAGGTGGATACACAGAGAGGAGGAGAGACAGAGAGGAAGATCTTCCAACGGATGGTTCACTCTGCAAGTGACCGCAATGGCTGGAGCTGAGCCAAAACGAAGCCAGGAGCCAGGAGCTCTTCCTGGTCTCCTACATGGATGCAGGGTCCCAAGGCTTGGGCCGTCCTCGACTGCTTTCCCAGGTCACAAGCAGGAAGAAGGGCCATTGGGATTAGAACTGGTGCCCATATGGGATCCTGAGATATCTCACAGGGCCCTGTTTTTGTTTTTGTGTTCAGAATGTATCTCGATTTACCTGGGACCTGCAGAAGATAAGCGCTTCCCTCCCAACTTCAAGAGTTCAACAAGCAGGAAGATCTTTCTTTCTCTCTCTCTCTCTCTCTCTCTCTCTTCTCTCTCTCTCTCTCTCTCTCTCTCTCTCTCTCTCTCTCTCTCTCTCTCTCTCTCCCTGTCCATGCCCCTGTCCCTGTCCTCCACCTCTTTATCTCATTTTCCCTCTTCCCCTATAAATGAGGATAAGGCAGGGTGCTAAGACACTGTCTGTATCCCTCCGCATCCTTATAGCTCCTGTCACTTTGTGCCCCACCTATGTGTCTGTACTGACAAAGCTTCTTTACATAAAAGGCAGGGACCTGGTGTTGGAACTTAGATCCATCTCTATCACAAGATTATAAGTAAAAAGTTTCTTTCAGGAAGCTTGTATTTGTGGTGAGGTGCAAGAAGAGATCATACCAGACAAAAGTGGCCACAGCAGTACTCACTGCTCTAGGAATCACCAGTACGGTTGGAAGTTACACCTTCCTAATTACTAGCTACAGGTACTGTGTAATCATTTATCTGATGATAACAAAAATCAGCAAATGAAAAGTCACAATGACAATACAGTCTGAATCAAAACCCTGAGAGGAAGAAATAAATGGTCGTTGCTGTGAAATCTGTCCATTAAACTGAAGGCCTGTGTTCCAGCTTTGCCAGCAATATAAATTTTCCTAAGAGATGTGCAGTGAACAACCTGGACACACTTACAAAACTGTGAACATCCATCTTTTCCTGGCTTCTCTGGCCACATTCCGTTACTGCTGGGCCTCACCTCTCTTGGAACTACTGAATATACCCAAAGTAGAAATACAAGACATCTTAGCATTTACATCTTCCTCAGTTTGCCATGCAGTGAACAAAGGGTGAGGCATACAGACCTAAGTGAGCCATGTTCAGGGGCTACTTGTGTCCCGAGTCTGTCCAAGGGAAGCAAGAGGGCCTAGAGTTGTAGTGCAGGAAAACAATGGAAGCCCATGTGCAAGAGAGAGAGCTCTTGCCCATCGCTGGCGTCTGTGGGGACATGAAAGGGGAATCGTTACACAACAGCACAGTATCACCCCCGCCCAAGTTCCAGATGATAACAGGTGAGCTTCATTTGACTCACATTTGGGCAGAAAGGAGCAGTGAACCACCCTTCACTAGGGGAAGATTGGGAATTCAAGAGAAAGGAATAGATAGAGATACCTAGATTTCATTAGACATATTTATAAAGTCATTTAGATTTTTAAAGGCACACTTAAAAAAAAAGTAGTTCCTAAACTAAGAAGCAAAGGTGAAACTTCAACCAAAAAATTCAAAAAAGACTAAATTTGTTCTAAAAGGTTCTGGTTGTACTAGCATCATAAGAAGTGATTTAAGATAGGAGAACACAAAGTAAAGTAGGCTAGATAACCAGTATTTGAATAAAACCACAGCCTGACTGGATAAAGAAGTAAGCCACATAATCACAATGCTGTTTTGGAAACAACAGCATATTTAAATGACCAGTTCTCTGAAAAAAATGTGGTGAAGAGTGGAATATTCAGAGAGAATGAATTCATTGAAAGCATTTAAGGATGGGTATTCATTAAAGACAAATGCAGGAGGGCACACCCTGCCACTTAAGCACTTCAAGGAACTGTTAACATCAGCATTCGCCATTGGTGTAGCTGGGAGAAAACCCGCTTAGGAGGAAGGAGTAGAACTACCCTGTTGAACTAGGAACAAGTTTTGCGTGATATTCTTAACAAGATTTTGTATGTGGACCTAATGTTTTACTTAGAAAAAATGTTTAAATTTTATTATTATTATTTTTAATTTTACAGCACTGCAATTTCCCTACCACCTCCCCAAATTCCCAACCCCCTGATTGGTTTTCCCTATATTATTACAGTAGTATAGTCCTTTATAAAAAGTCATATGTCCATCAGTGTGCTATTTAAGTGTGTCCTGACATTGCTGGTACTGACAATGCCACAGAGTCCAGCATCCTATTCTCCAGATATATCCAACAGTTTCATTTGCAGTCCTTCGTTGATTTGGAAGCAGATGTATACTGCATTGTATTTTCACATCTGGATATGATAGTCTCCATTATACCATCACTATACTTTCCCTCAAACGAGAAGCTATGAAACAAATTCAACGACAGGAATGAAGTTAAAAGAAAAAATTTACAGCACCGTGGAGTTAAACAACATGCTAATGAATAACCAATGCATCAATGAAGAAATGAAAAAAAAACACAAACATTTCTTGGGTAAAATGATGCTATTGTGTGATATACAAGTCAGTGGAGAATTTGATAGGAGAAAAGAAACTAGTTGGAAGAAATGAAAATAAAAATAAAAATATCACAACACATGAGTTGCAGCAAGAACAGTATGGAAAAGTTTATTGATCTTATAATTTGCATGAAGGCTACCTGATTTCAGAGATAACATATGGTATTTGTCCTTTTGGGATTGGCTAATTTCATTGAGCGTAATGGTCTCTTTGGGACCATCTTCTTGCAAATTGTATACAAATGGTAGTACATCAAACTAAAAAGCTTCTCTAAAGCAAAAGAAACAATTAGCAAAGTGAAGAAACAACCAACAGAATGGGAGAAAATCTTTGCACCCAACACAACTGATAGGGGACTAATATCCAGGTTTTACAAAGAGCTCTGGAAACCAGGGGGCAAGGAAAAAAAAAAAAGAAAGAAAGAAAGGAAGGAAGGAAGGAAGGAAGAAAAAGAAAAGAAATAGATAAAACAACCTGTGAAGAAATGGGCAAAGGAAATGATCAGAGGTTTTTCAAAAGAACAAATGCAAATGGATAACAGGCATATGAAAAGATGCTCAGGCTCCCTAGCCATTAGGGAGATACAAATGAAAACCTAACTCCAGTGAGGATGGCCTATAT
The DNA here is from genome assembly GCF_030435755.1 of Ochotona princeps. Taxonomy (NCBI): domain Eukaryota; kingdom Metazoa; phylum Chordata; class Mammalia; order Lagomorpha; family Ochotonidae; genus Ochotona; species Ochotona princeps. The sequence continues at coordinate 73,536,067 of NC_080838.1, forward strand.
TGAGGTTCCACCTAACTCCAGTGAGGATGGCCTATATTCAGAATGCTATTAACAACACCTACTGGTATGGATATGAGGAAAATGGTACCCTCCTTCACTGTTGGTGGAAGTGTAGGCTAGTAACCTTTATGGACATCAGTATGGAGAATGCTTAGAGATTTGCAAATAAACCTGCCATATGACCCAGTTATCCCGCCCTTTGGAATATATTGACAGGAAATGAAAACTGCATATGAGAAGGGGATCTGTAATGGTTTATTTACAGCAGCACAATCTACAATAGCAAAGATATGGAAAAAACCCAGATGCCCATCCGAAGAGGAGTGGTTAAAGAAATTGCTGACCTAATGTTTTCAAAGTGAACATTAGTTATTTCTTCCCACACAGCAGGAAAGAATGATTTGTATGCATATATCAGTACCTTGCATGTTCAATTTTTTTAAAGAAAAATTGATTGGTAGAAATATGAAAGACTGTATCTTAATGAATTCTAGGGGAAAATTAGTGAAGTTAAAAGGTATGAGTAGCCCTGGTGAGTTAGGTGACCTGCAGCTGAAATAATTAGCTGGATTTTAGGTGGCAGGAAACAAAGCATTCCCAGAATATGCCATTCTTTAAGGTGACAGAAAAATGCACAAATAAGATTAGAAAACAGGTCAGTGTAATTGACGGGAAGGAAAGAAATGCACAATGAATTGTATCATTTTAGTCTACCTATGCACCAAGGGAAAATGAAAATATCTTAAAACCCCAGATTGTTTTTAGTGGTAAAAGCTATTCAAATGGACTTTATGAACACACAAAATACATATTTGCTTAATGTGAAGGAGCTCAGAGTTTCTGTGCTCAGTCATACCTTGGTGCTTTGTTTAATGCTGAGAGGTGCATGGGAGGGTCCTCCTGGCAGCTTCCTCAGTGTGACAAAAGAGAAAAAGGATAGAATTGAGATTTTAATTTGCCTGATTCTGGGTCTACTTCTTTCACTCCAGTATGCCTAATGTCCAGTGACTTTTAGTAATTTACAGGTTAGTCAGATTTTTTATCCTGCTTGTGGTACTAGGCCTTCTTCATACCTCTCCCATCTATTCTTCACATAATTACCCACAATATTTTTATGCCTTAGGCTGGTAATATGTCCTGGTTAGAGTCCTGGCTGCTTTGCTTCTGAGCTGGCTTCCTGCCGCTGTGCCTGGGAAGGCAGCAGATGGCCCAAGGACTTGGACCGGGAAACCAGGATGGAATTGCTGGCTCCTGGCTTCAGCATAACTTAGACAGGCTGCTGTGCTCATCTGGGCAGGAGACTAGGGAAGAGCGGCCTCTCTGTGTGTTCCTTCTCTTTTTCTGCTGCTCGACCTTCCAAATCAATGAATCTCAAAAACATTTTACACGTGTTTACTCCATGTCACTTTATTTCACTTTAAACATGATCATTTTCTGCTTTCATTTTTTAAAAGATTTATTTATTTTGAAAGTCAGAGAGATAGAGAGGGAAAACCAGAGAACAGCTCTTCTGTCTGCTGGTTCATCGCTCAGGTAGTCACAATGGGTGGTAGGATCCAGGCTCAAGCTTTAGCAGGATTTCAGAGTAGGTCATCTTCTAGGGCTTTTTCTAGACCTTTAGGTTTCTAGACCTTTGGGTTGATCTGGAGCAGCCAGGATAGGAACTGGCATCCAGATGGGGTATTGCCATTGCATTTACCCACTATGCTATATCACCAGCCTTTGCTTTTGTTTTTAAACTTAATTCATGTAAACTTTTAATTTGCCATTAATAGAGTAATGGGATGCCCAGGCTGTTTGTTTTCTAGACTTTTCTCCAGTATTATTTGAAAAACAAGAATGTGTCTGTATTTTCTTATTACCCTCTGTCATATTCCCAGACACTTGACATGCAGAGCTTTGTGAGATCTGAAAGTATGTGTGTGTTTTAATAAGTTTACGGAGAATGCTATTAAAACAACATAGTTATTCTGGTATAAAAATCGAAATATATACAATATTTTTATAATAGTGTTTTTTTTAAAACTCCTTGAAGTGTTCATTTAGGAGTTTTAGTAGGGTAGTCTGTGTCACTTTAGAAAAAGGGTAATATAATAACACATGAGGTGCTTAAAATCAATTTAGGGAAAAAGCAACACAGTAAAACTGCTGCTGTATATGTCTATAAAAATCCTTGTAACAGTTATAAAGTTTGATTTTTAGAATTATAAAATCATATTCTCATGCAAATGAAATCTTAGTACCTCCTGAAGATTTCATTCATCTTAGTAATGGATGAGAGAGACCAGTAAGATATTAAAACCAATTTAAATTACAATTTTAATGTGGATTATTATGTCCTCTTGTATGTCACTGATTTTTTTTCTGCAGAATTTATTAAGATACAATCTGTCGTATTTCTACCAATCAATTTTCTTAGTAGAAAAATTGAGCATGCAAGGAATTGATGTGTGCATGCAACTCATTTGGTCCACGTACAAAATCTCATTAGAGTATCGTGCAAAACTCCGTTCCTTGCTCAAATTTTTAAACTGTCCAAAAATCATTTGCTTTTTTTTTTTGAAAGAAAAATTCTAATTAGTAGAAATTCAACTAAATGTTCACACTGCTCAAGATTGAGGTAATATAGAAAATGCCAACAAATTTATTGACTTGATATTCAGTTCACTCATTTCCAAATCATGAACAATAATACAAAAACTATGAATCAAGTTGTCATGTTGAAACAATGCTTTCATAAATTTCCCAGTTACAATAAATAAGTACTTGGTCTGTATCTGCATATTTGTAAGAAATATTGTTAAGTGATTTCTCTAAAACAAAAAGGAGTCCATTGCAGAGATAATTCAAAAATCAATGCATCTTAATAAGGCAATCTTGGTTACAATGTTAAATGAAAGCTTTTTGTTTTGTTATTACCCATTTCAGAAACATTAGTTTGGCAATAAGCCATAGGTGATATATATTCTGCCAAAGGAGAGAGGTATAAAATATATACAAATGGATTTGTCTCATGTCTTTATAACTTAGCTCCATCATCCATCATAACTTTTATTGGTAATGTCTGCTGTAACAGTGAAATGAAACAAAACAGCTGCGTATATGAACATATCATTCCTCTGATTATTTGGTAATAAAAATTGAAAACTGTAATTTTCATCAAATTAAAAACTAAATCAACTGGAGATTAATATTTTCCTTTTGCTTCATTAAATTTCAGTTTTTAAAAGGCAAATGGTATAACACATCAGCAGTAAACTGTTATGACAGGAAATATTTTTTTTTCTTGTATCCTTTACACATGTTAGGAGACACTCAGTTTCATTGTTTGTTTTTACATTTTTGTCTCATCAGGATTACATGAGCTATAACTATGATTTATTTCATCATCAGTTAATTATTTTTATTAGCTCCAAATAGAATCATTTGTGGCTCTGCTCACAGAAGAGCATTTCTTTTTTGACTATTGCAGATGAAAACCCAATTGGAGGGTGTTTCAAACCATCTCTCTTTGTATATAGATGTCACAGCCAAATTGTGTAAATTCACATATATGTGCATATACATATGGATAGGTAGACAATTGAATCTGATATAACTATTTGTGGTACTTAACATTTTATAAAGTTACCGTGAATTCTAAATTACCAAAATCTGCATTACTCCTAGAGGAGATACATGTAGGATATTAAATCTTAAAAACAAACCATTAAATTGGATTCTGTTTATTTTGGGAAAGGGAAAGCATTTAAAAACATTAAGTGTTTTGTTTGCTGCTGTCCCATCAATAGGTGAGAGTGAGGATTCAAACCTCGCCTACTGGGTCCAGAGTTGGAACTCCTTGAATTGCACTGCCTGAAACCTTTGTGCTTTATCTCTCTCATCTTTTTCACTGGTCATTGTGTATGAGAGCTGAGGGGCAGGAAAGAATGGCCTTGAATATCAGCAGGGAACATATGCAATTCAGATTTTGCCGGCTCTGAACATGTTAAGGGACAGCCTGAATGTCCTGTGAGTATTGATTTTTGGTTTAAGAATACATTTTAGTGAGTTGGAGGACCAGCTATATATATGTGTGAATTTGATTTATTAAATTATCAGCACATTAAAATGTATGTTTTCATGGAAACACAATCTCAGTAGGTCCAACTCTGTCTGATCTTTCTAGAATAAATGTTCAGAATCATTTTATGGAGCATGAAGAATTTGATTGTATCATTCTTCCTTCCGTAGACATGATTTCAGCTGTTTCCTTAATTATTTTTTAAAAAACATTCACTTGCTAAATCTAGCATATGGAACACTATACAAAGCACATTTAATGAATTAGACTTTTAGTTATTTCCCTGCCCTCGTTAATTTGTAATATGGTATTGGATAATCCTTATTAAATTATCTCATTATTTATAAAGATTACTGGAATTAAAAATAATTGCAAAGCACTTAGAAACATATTAAATATAAGTACTTGCTTCATGAGATGATAATTTTATAACATTGCATAAAATAACATCTGTTGAAAAGGTTTATTACATCAGGAAAAATGTTTTCAGCTTTAAATTTCTTTCTATTTATCCTTTCTTGGGAAATTCAGAGTAAAGAAGTGAAGTCTCACAGTCTTTTTTTTTTTTTTTTAAAGATTTATTTATTTTTTGTCAGAATGTCAGATTTACAGGGCGGAGAGACAGAAAGATCTTCCCTCCGCTGGTTCACTCCCCAAGTGGATGCTACCGCCGGAGCTGAGCTAATCTGAAGCCAGGAGCTTCTTTCTGGTTTCCTACACAGGTGCAGGGTCCCAAGGCTTTGAGCCATCTTCTACTGCTTTCCCAGGCCACAAGCAGGGAGCTGGAAGGGAAGTAGATCCAGTATATGAACTGGTGCTCATATGCGATCCCGATGTATGCAAGGCAAGGACTTTAACCACTGATTCTCACATTGTTATAAAATGTACCAGGGTTCCTTCAGGTGCTAAAGCAGAACCACGTTTGCAGGAGGAAGGCTATCAGCTGGGGCTAGGAGAGGGAGCAGGCCATGTAACTGCAGGCCCTTCCTCCAGCCACAGGGTGCTGTTGACTGCTTCCTGTGGTGTGGTAACCATGTTGTCAGGAATGTCCCTGCCAAGATTCCTGAACTGTCCATTGCGAACATGCCCCGTTTCTTTTTTTCTGAGCGCAGGCACTCTGTTAGAACTCCCTGTGTTTCCCCTGTTGGGGACAAATTGAGCTTCCAGTGCAGGTAATTCTTGCCTCCAGCTCACATTCCACTGTAGAACTGTGCACTCTGAGAAGGAGTTCCATGTATATACTGCTTTGCCAGCTTAGGGGCGGAGCATCCTGAACAAAAAGAACTGTTCCTTTTGTAAATAAAACTGTAAGCAAAAGGAGTTTGATGTGTTTGCTTCAGACCTCCCATTTCCTATGGCAATGCTCAAGTCCCAGTTCCTTGATTTTTGCCTAAGAATGCAAACCCTGGGTGACAGCAATTGATGGTCTAATTCTTAGGTCTCTATCACCCAAAATTACAACCAGAAATGGAATTCCCAGCTGCTACTTTAGCTAATGAGGGCACTTAGGGAATGAGCCAGGAAACATAAAGAAAGTAACTTTCTCACACCCTTTGTCTCTCTTTCAATCAAAACGGAAAAAAAATTTTTTTTAAAGAGAGAGAATTATTTTTCTTAGCATGAGAACACATTTTGTCACTTCTGCAGCAAAGATCACTATAGCCTCACCCCCAAAGTCCAGGTTATTCCCAAATGTATTCTCCCCCTGTGGGCAGGTGCGATTGACAAGGGGTGAAACCAGAGAATTTCTGTTCTTCCTTCTTGCTGATAATATTCTCAAGCTTAGTTTTAAGTATAATTTGAAGTTATTAGAAATGCTACTTTAAATTTTGTATTATTTTTTAGATTTCTTAGTTCTCATCTCCTTTTTAGATTTTTGAATTTTATTTTCACATAAAATGTTTTTTTTTAAAGATTTATTCATTTTATTACAGCCAGATATACAGAGAGGAGGAGAGACAGAGAGGAAGATCTTCCGTCCGATGATTCACTCCCCAAGTGAGCCGCAACGGGCCGGTGCGCGCCAATCCGAAGCCGGGAACCTGGAACCTCTTCCGGGTCTCCCACACGGGTGCAGGGTCCCAATGCATTGGGCCGTCCTCAACTGCTTTCCCAGGCCACAAACAGGGAGCTGGATGGGAAGTGGAGCTGCCGGGATTAGAACCGGCGCCCATATGGGATCCCGGGGCGTTCAAGGCGAGGACTTTAGCTGCTAGGCCACGCCGCCGGGCCCCACATAAAATGTTTTAATAGTTCATTCTTTTTCTCAATTTCTCTGGATGTGTGTCTGTTTCTTTTTAGTTTTTTAAGAGAACATATCTTTGATTTAGATTACAGTCAAGAACTTAATGCTCTACCAAAGAAAGAGCAACATATAACAAGGAACAACAACTCTAATTCAGTGGAATTTAATCATCTTTTATAAGTACGTGTATATTGAGCTATATCATACTTAGTTTTTACATAATTTGCCTGTACCTTGGTCTCAAGTTTTTATGTGCACAATTACATTATTTCCAAACTGACTGGTTGTATCATACATTGAAATTATTATAATTTTTATTATAATTCCAATTTTATGAGCAAGATTCAACCTATAGAAGGATGTTGACAATAGCAAGGAATTTTCAATCCTAGCAGAAACTTTGTCAATATTTTTTGTTTAAGTATGTCAACCAGGAATAAAATATGTTTGATCAGGAACAAAAAAAAGTCACTTTTTTTTTCTCACTAAACAGGAGTCATGTACTCAAATTGAATTGCCTTGTGTTCCGTGGCTTCAAGAAAATAACTGTTGTAAGTGAAAACCTAAAATCCCAAGAGGGCCAGTGGGTAACATCATCTGTTTGTTAGGAATTACTACTAGCATGATAAAAGTAAAGTTCTTGTGTTAGAAAAGAATTAGGTACAATTCCTATCTCTGGGCAGTTTGTAGAGACTCCATTGTACAATGGATGGTCTGCTTATATCAGGGAACTGTAGCATGGTCCAGCTCAGGAGTCAGCTTTCATCCGAGGATGGAGGTTTCTCATTACATTGTCCGTAAGTCCACCACTCAGAGTAGGCTTGCCTGAACCCTGATTCATCAGTGGGCACATTGTTCTATTTCACAGGTCTTGAGTCGATGCTTCTTCATTTTGATTTTCATTCTTACCAAGTCATATAATATGTGCTATGTTTTTTTTTTGCTGATGTTCTTTTTTATATATTATGACAATTTCCTTCAATTCCAAATTTACTGAGTTTTTATAATGTGTATTTTTAAATTTGTTCAATGCTGTTTTTGATCATATGATTTAAGAAAAACAATTTATTTTGAATGACAATCAAGAAGAGAGAGAGAGAGAGAGAGAGAGAGAGATCCTCTTTACTCTTTTCTGTTCCCAAGTAGTTGCAACAACTTGGGCTAGTTCATCCCAGCCAGACACCTGCAAATCCATCTGGGTCTCCTACATGGGTAGCAGGTGTCTAAGTGCTTGGGTCATCTTTTGCTGCCTTACCTGACCTGGACCTGGACCAGCTGAGAATTGAACTGGCTCTCTAATATGTGATTCCTGCAGTGTAGAGAGTAGTTTGATCTGCTGCACTGAAACACCACCCCCAAACATACACATTACATAAATTACATTGGTGTTTGAATTGATATGTAAACTCTGCATTACTAAAATAAAGCAAACCAAGTCACGAGGTACTCCTTTTACTACATATGGCTGAAATCACTTGTAAATAGAATTTACCTCTGCTGAACTTATGTTCTCAAGTAAGACTGGTTTGCAATTGCTCGTTCTTAGAAGATGATTGTCAATATTTGATATCAATGTTATGCCGCCAGACTAATTAAAAGAGACTGGAAATTCAGGTGTGATTGGAAATAATTTGTCTTAAATGTTTACACTAATTTAGCAGTAAAGCTGTTTGACCTTTTCACTGAGAAGGCATTTTTAATTATGCATTTAATTTATTTAGTTGGTCTCATAAATTATTCAGATTGTCAGTTTCTTAAGTGTCAGTTATAGTAGTTATATCTCCTGTGTCAGAACATTTACTTATTTAATGATGAATATAAAAAAAAATTGCCTTCTCTTTGGTTGAATCTCTAAATTTCAAGATATTAGACCTACCAGAAATTGAAGCCCAGTGTGCACTGTGATGACTACATGTGAATGTGGTAGCAGGGAATAGTAGACACACATATTGCTATAAATCTTCTGCTCAATCCCATAATTCTTGGTTGTATCAGATTTCATTTACAGAACACAATTTCAAGGACAAAATTCTGGTCCAGCGCGATAATCTACTGGCTAAAGTCCTCACTTGCATGTATTGGGATCCCACATGGGTACCGGTTCTAATCCAGGCAGCCCCTCTTCCTATCCTGTTCCCTGCTTGCAGCCTGGAGCAGCAGTCGAGAACAGCCCAAAGCCTTGGGACTCTGCACCCATGTGGGAGACCCGGAAGAGGCTGGCGGGTTCCCGGCTTTGGATTGACTCAACTCCAGCTATTGTGGCCACTTGGGGAGTGAATCAATGAATGGAAGATCTTGCTCTCTGTCTCCCCTCCTCTGTGTATCTAACTTTGCAATAAAAATAAAAATATTTTTAAAAAGATAAAATCATCAAGAATTTCAAAAGAGCAGTGAGTCCAGGATAGCTGAAGAGGGGAAAACATGTTAATTCTGATCATGGGAAAATAACAGAAGTGGAGGAACTGCATTCCTGGGGGACAGTTGGACAAAAGTTTGCAGTAGACATCCTATAAAAAGAAGAGAGATGCTATGGAGCATAATATAATCATGCAGCAATGGACAGGAAAGTAGTGGTGATTCCTGTATCTAGTGGCTGGAGGGGATGTCATCTTCTTAGATCAATACATTCAGCAAGAAGTAGGGAGGTGGAAATGCCATCTACATAATGCGAGAAGAGGCTGTGGTATACACATGTGACAGAGGCATTTTATCAGAAGGGCAAATCCAGAGTCCCCACTTTTCGTCTGGCCTGTAATATGAACAGGGGGCGGGATGTACCCTTAGGCCTGCAGAGTGCTCCACTCCCCTTTCTGTGTCACTGCACCCAGAGTGGACAAGCAAAGGCTCATCCCTGACCGACCCTTTCCATCAGTTTAGGCAGCTGACTCTGGGAATACCATGGCTCTTTCCATGGACAGGTTTGTTGGGCTGAAAGTGAATTCCCTGCCCCTGTAACTATGAGAGACCCACAACCTGTGACTGCAGGACATCTATGACTGTGCTTTGGCTTGGCTGGGACCTGGGGCAATTGCTGTGTCTTCATTCAGAGACCCTGGATTCTATGCTTAGGCTGAAGAGTGTGCGGATTCTATGTGCAGTTGAGGTGCCTGCTTGGGTAAGGTGTCTAGGAACGAGAGGCTCAGCGTGGATAGTTGGTTCACTTTGATAGAGAGGAGCTGTTTTTCTGTGATCATGCTGGGTGACCTGATCATACCCTCCCCACCTGCTGAAAACAGAGGTGACTTAACATACTCAACATGTCAACTGGACACTTGTGCCACACTTGAGTCCCGGTGGAAGCTGCATGGTCCTACTTAGCATATGACTCTTCATATCCACAGAAGCAATAGAAACTCCACAAAGTCACAGAGGGATATTTCATATAAAATGCTGCACAGGAGAAAACCAACAATGTTTACATAAATTCCTGAAAATAAATGTAGAAATCTAAGAAACATGGAAGGGATATAATGATTCCCCCAAAGAACCACACATAGGAGTTCCTCAAGGCATGAAAAGAGATGATGAATTTGAAGGCCTATTCAGTGAAATAATGGCAGAAATTTTTTTGAATTTGGAGAAAGATAGGGATAGCCAAGCACAGAATATACATAAAACTCATAATAGATTTGATCTGAAAATGTCTTCATCATGACACGTCAGACTCAAACTTTCAATAGTAAAAGAAAAAGAAATCTAAATTGTGCATATAAGAAATGCCAGATTAGCTTCAGCAAATCTGCAGCTAGATTGAGAGCGGATTCTCATCACAAACTGAGCTGATTCTCCATGCTCTCCCTAATAGTTTATGTACAAAAGAGGGAAAAATCCCTGTCAACCCAGAGTGCATTAACCTGCAAAGATTAACTAAAGACATTTTGAAGAAAAAAACCCAGAAATTGAAATAATTTTGAGCACTCATTCAGCCTTACAATTGACACTTAAGAATGTGCTACTCACAGAAACAGAAAGGAAGTTATCATGAAAGAATGTGAGTTAAGAAAAATCTAGTGAAAATAAATGCAAAATAAATAGTAGGAACATTTATGGACAAATCACCAGACCAAGCTATTAATAATTAATAATAATCTTGAATGTAAGTGGCCTAAATTCTTCAATTAAAAGGTACATACAGCTAAATTGATTTAAAACAAGATCCATCTATTTACTGCTTTCAAGAAACACACTTCGCCAAGAGTGAAAGTGAAAAGGAAGGAAAAATGTGCCATACTCATGAAAAGCAAAAGATACCAAGAATATGCAACTTGTGAGTAGACACAATAGGCTTTAGCAAAAAACTGTTAAGCAAAGTAGGGCATTATGTAATGATTAAGGGATCATTTCAACTGGAAGATGTGACTATAGTGAATGTATATTCACCCGGTGTTAGGGTACCCGATTATTTAAAGCAAATGTTAATAGATCTAAAGAGAGACATAGACAATAGAATACAATAATACAATACAATAATAGTGGTGACTTCAGCACTGCACTTTCATCAATGTATATCATCATCAACTAGACAAAAAAATCAACAAAGAAACAGCAGAATGGTTTCATAGTATTGATCAAATGGACCTAATTGAAAGCTACAGAAAATTTCTTTTCATCAGTGCATGGAATTTTCCCTGGGATAGACCATATGCTAGACCATAAAATAAGTTTCAAGAAATTTAAAAAATTTGATATCAGATCATGTATCTTTTCTGATCCTCATGGATCAAACTGCAGATTAACTGATCCATTGTTGATTTATTCCTCAAATGCCTCTGTCTGTTGAATGGAGCCTGAGGCCTGAGCTGGGAGCCAGGAACCCAAGGCATGCCTTCCAGGTGGGTGTAGGTGATCCATCTCTTTGAGCCATCACAGTGGCCTTTCCTGGTCTACGTTACAAGGAAGATGAAGTCTGGAGCCAGAGTTGAGTATCAAAACAAGGCAATCCAGTGTGTGATATTGGGAATCTTCATCAGAGTCTTCTCTGCTGAGATAAATGCCAGTCCAGATACTACAACTTGAGAGAAGCAGTCATATGTTGTAAGCCAGGAAAGGGAATGACAATATTCAAGAAAATGCTCATGGGCCAGGAGAGAAAGTTTCATAGAAACCTTAAAACTAAGGATAATGTTTCTGAAACTAGAAGTTCGGTTGGTTGGTTTTTATGTGCTTTTTTCCATAAGCTTTACACACCTACAGAGATTGATCATGGTCATCACATTTTCCATCAAAATTACTGTGTCAAAAAGGCTGATCTATTCTCTCCCCCAGTCAGGTATAAGAATGCCTGTATTGCTGATATTCTACAGCAATGGAATATTACTGTTTTGCAATAAACCAAACATCTTTCGGTGTTTTTTTTTAAATTATGATGCATGTCTTTTTATTCTACATGTCTTCATTAATAATTTCAGAGATTTTCTATAGGTTTCTTCACTGCTCAATTGACATTTAAGAGTGCTTTGATCATAACTGTTGTTGATAACACCAGGTAGAGATACATTACTGCTTTGATTAATATATATACTTCTTTTTAAAAAATTTTTTTTTATTTCATTTAATTACATTGTATTATGTGACACAGTTTAATAGGGAATGGGATACCCCCACCCCTCCCCACACCTTCCTTCCATGTTGGGTTACTCCACCTTGTTACATAACCACAGTTCAAGCTCAGTTGAGATTCCCTCACTGCAAGCATTTACCAAACAGAGTCCAGCATCTTGCTGCCCGGCCTAGTTCAAAGGCTTCTTAAGGAGACCCTTACCATATACCATCAGCAAAAATTTACATCATTATGGAATTAGTTGACATAGTAATGAGTAACCAATATGTTAAAAATAAATGCGAGTTCTTAACCACATTCTGTGACCACCTCATTGACATTTCAATTTTAGTTTATACACAACTTATAACGTAACATACATAGCATTACATGTTTTACATAACATCATATCATCTTAAATGAAAGCAAACATGTGGTATCTAACCTTTTGGGATTGGCTCATTTCCCTTAGGATTATGGTTTCCAGTTTGGCCCATTTGGCCACAAAGAACTGCATTTTGTTTTTTTTTAATAGCTGAGTAGTATTCCATGGAGTAGATGAACCATGGCTTTCTTATCCAATCCTCTGCTGATGGGCATTTTGGCTGCTTCCATGTTTTTGCAATTACTGATTGTGCTGCTATAAACATTGGGATACATGTTGGTTTCTCATAAAACAGGTGATTTGGATATATTCCTAGGAGTGGTACTGCTAGATCATATGGTATGTTGATTTTGAGTTGTTTGAATGTTCTCCATACTGATTTCCATAGAGGCTGTACCAGCCTGCAGCCCCACCAGCAGTGGAGTAGGGTTCCCTTTTCCCCGCAACTTCGCCAACAAGTGTTGTTGGTGCTTTTTTTCATGTGGGCCAATCTTACTGGCATTAGGTGGTACCTCATTGATGTTTTAATTTGGATTTCCCTTATTGCCAGGGGATTTGAGCACTTTTTCATATGTTTGTTTGCCATTTGGGTTTGTTCCTTTGTGAAGTGTCTGGCCATTTCCCGTGCCCATTTCTTGAATGGCTTATTTGTTTTGGTATTTCAGTTGTTTTGTAGTTATTTGTATATTCTGGAGATTAGCCCTCTATCCCTTTTGTAGTGCGCTAAGATCTTCTCCCATTCTGTGGGTTTCTTTTTTACTTTGTTGATTATGTCCCTTGCTGTACAGAATCTTCTTAGTTTGATGAGGTCCCATTTGTTTATTCTGGTCTTGATTGCTATTGCCTTTGGTGTCCTTTTGAAGAAGTAGGGACCTACCCCTAGATCTTGCAGAGTATTTCCAACATTTTCTTCCAAAAGTTTGAAGGTTTCTGGATGTAGGTTTAGATCTTTTATCCATTTAGATTTGATCTTAGTGTATGGTGAGAGATGTGGGTCTATCTTTTTGTTTCTGCAGGCTATCAACCAGTTGTCCCAACAGCATTTATTGAACAAACCTTCCCATTTACCTGGAAAAAAAGGCTGGGGTAGCTGTCTTAATTTCAGATGATACAGACTTCAAGCTGACAGACATCAAAAAAGACAGGGAAGATCATTATATATTGGTGAAGGGAATGATCCATCAGGAAGCAATTACCATCGTGAACATATATGCACCAAATCCCAACGCGCCTAGCTACGTGAAGCAATTACTTACACACTTAAAGGGAGACATAGATATGCACACAATAATAGTTGGTGATCTTAACACCCCGCTAACAACAATAGACAGATCAACAAAACAAAAACTCCACAAAGAAACAGCAGAGCTCATACAAACAATAGAACAACTGGACTTGGTTGACACATATAGAACTTTTTATCCTAAGGCCACAGATTATACATTTTTTCAGCAGTGCATGGCACCTTCTCCAAGATTGACCACATGATAGGACACAAAGCAAATCTAAATAACTTCAAAAAGATCGGAATCATACCATGTCTCCTCTCAGACCACCATGGAATGAAACTGGAAATCAGCAATTCAAAATGCCCAAGGAAATACAGAGACTCTTGGAGGTTGAAAAATATGCTATTAAACGAACAATGGGTCTGAGAAGAAATTAAAGATGATATCAAAAAATTTATGGAAACCAATGAAAACTCTGACACAACATTCCAAAACTTGTGGGATGCGGCCAAAGCAGTACTACGGGGTAAATTCATTGCAATTGGAGCTCATGTGAAGGCCCAAGAGAGGCGCCAAATACAGGAGCTAAACACACACCTCCAGGAATTGGAAAAACAACAGCAGAAGAGCCCCACACACAATAGGAAACAAGAAATCATCAAAACAAGGGAGGAAATTAATCAGATAGAAATAAAAAAAAACTATGCACAAAATCAATGAATCAAAAAGCTGGTTTTTTGAAAAGATAAACAAAATAGACACCGCGCTGGCCCGACTGACAAAGAAAAAACAAGAGAAAGCAAGAATTAACAGCATCAAAGATGAAAAAGGCAACATAACAACAGACATTACAACCATTAAGAACATAATTAGAAATTACTACAAAGCACTGTACTCCAACAAATCAGAAGACCACCAAGAAATGGAAAAGTTCTTAGACTTCTACCAGCCCAGAGGCAACAAACGACCTGAACAAACTGATAACCGAAGCAGAGGTTGAATCAGTGATTAAAGACCTCCCAACAAAGAAAAGCCCAGGCCCAGACAGCTTCACTGCAGAATTCTACAAAACATTCCGAACAGAGCTAACTCCAATCCTCTACAAACTCTTCAAAACAATAGAAAAAGAAGCAACCCTTCCAAACTCATTCTATGAAGCCAACATTACCTTAGTCCCAAAACCGGACAGAGAACCAACAGAGAAAGAAAACTATAGACCTATCTCTCTGATGAACATTGATGCTAAGATTCTCAACAAAATCCTAGCTAATAGAATTCAAAAAATCATCCGACAGATCATTCATGCGGATCAAGTAGGATTCATCCCTGGGATGCAGGGATGGTTCAACATTCGGAAATCCATAAATGTGATACACCACATCCAAAAACTGAAAAACAAGAATCACATGATAGTATCAATAGACGCAGAAAAAGCTTTCAACAAAATCCAACACCACTTCCTACTAAAGACTCTAACCAAGGTAGGCATAGATGGAAAAATCCACAACATAATTAAAGCCATATATGAAAAACCCAACGCCAGCATCATACTGAATGGAGAAAAACTGGAACCCTTCCCAGTGAGATCTGGAACAAGACAGGGATGTCCGCTTTCTCCACTGCTGTTCAACATAGTCCTAGAGGTACTTGCTGAGGCCATAAGACAAGAGAAAGAAATCAGAGGAATCCAAATGGGAAACGAAGAAGTCAAGCTTTCACTATATGCAGATGACATGATTCTTTACATAGAAGAGCCAAAAGACTCAATACAGAGACTGCTAGAACTTATATGAGAGTTTGGTAGAGTGGCAGGATATAAAATCAATGAACAGAAATCAACAGCCATAGTGTATGCAAACAACCCCAAGATGGAAAAAGATCTAACCAGCACAATACCATTCAAAATAACAGAGGAAAGTATGAAGTATCTGGGAATAAACCTAACCAAAAACGTAGTAGACCTATTTGAAGAAAACTACAAATTACTTAAAAAAGAAATTGAACAAGACCTCAAAAGATGGAATAACATCTCATGCTCCTGGATAGGTAAAATCAATATCATTAAAATGTCTATACTGCCAAAAGCAATATATACATTCAACGCTATCCCAATCAAATTACCCAAAACATTCTTCATGGAACTGGAAACAATGATTCAAAGGTTCATCTGGAAAAACAAAAAACCACGAATAGCTAGAACCATCCTGAAGAACAGGAAGTTAGCAGGGGGAATCACAGTCCCAGACCTCTGGACATACTATAGGGCAGTGGTTATCAAAACAGCCTGGTACTGGCACAAAGATAGAGAGGAGGATCAATGGAGCAGAATAGAAACAACAGAAGGAAACCCACACAGATATAGCCAAATAATCTTTGACAAAAGGACAAACGACAATCCAGGCAGATATATATACTTCATTTTTAGTTAAAGACAGGCATTTGACTTTTCCTATGTGTGGATCTGATTCAGAGTGGATTCACAACATTCAGGGAAAAATTCAATGTGTACCAAGCATGTACAGACTTATTTTCCCTTGTCTCCATGCCCCAAACAACGTAGTGTAACAACTACTTACCTAGCTTCTACATTACATTAGGTATCATAAATCATCAAAATATTATTTAAGCGGTATTCAGAAGGAAGCTAATAGGTTATATAAATTATCTAGAGTATTTATGTAAAGCACTTGAACATTTGTGGGTGTTAGTGTTGTTTGTTGGAGTTAGAAAGTGTCATTAGAAGCATTTAACCATCAGTATTGTGGGAAAATTAATTATCATATTTGTGGCAGTTGTCCCGCTCATCCCAATCGTCTGCCTTGAGTTGTGTTAACTATGTTGATATTTAGAATTGTTCACACTTTATGTACTTAGATCAACTGACCTTTTTATTTTATGACTTAATCTACTGTTATAGTCCCCAAAAGCCTTTGCCTGTTCTAGGAGTCCAACATACTCGCCTACAGGTTTTGATGCTTGTATTTATTGAATTTGTTTGGACAACCTGAAAGTCATTTGGGGAGAAGGTATGAAGAAAGATTCAATTTTGCTAAATAGTTAATTGATTATCCTAATATATTATATTGAAAAAAGTTTAAAACTGTTAGCAATGCTGCTTTTATTATACACATTTATATACACAATATGGCATCCTCTCTATTCCATTCTGTATGGTTTTTTTATGACACAGTTTCATAGGTTCTGTGATTTCCCTAACCCTTCCAAAAAGCCATCCTTCATATTGTTATAGTAGTACAGTTCATGTCCAGTCATGATTCTCATTATGGGCATGTACCATGCAGAGAGTCCAGCATCTTATTGTCCAGATAAATTCAACAGTTTCATTGGGAGACCATCCTTGGTCTGAAAGTAGAGCTGGCAGAATACCATCCCCTCAATGAAAATCCACAACACAACTTCAGCAACAATTTACATCATGAAGTTATTTCACATGGTATTGAGTGACCAATTTGTTAGAAAGTGCAAGTTCTTAACCACATCCTGTAACTACTTGGTTGACATCTCATAATCTTTAAAATGGTTATATGGTACTATTCAGCTGTCTCGTGTCTATTTTGATTTTTATATTTAGCAGCTTGTAATATTCAAGCGTGATTTTTTACTGAGCTTTGCGAATTTTAGGATAGTCCAACCAGGCTTATAACTCTAACAAACCTATGTTAACAATTGAGGAGCAGAACAGTTTTATGAGGAGTGTGCAGAGAAATCTTCAGTACCTTAGTGAGTAGTAACTAATCTTTGTGTCCTACCTAGTAATGTATATGGGAGTCCAAGCTGACTTTTTGCTCTCTGTTCTAAGATTTCCTTATTGGTTTCTGTCTATCTGATCTAATTTTTTTGAGCTCCGAGAGACCCTGATGGTCATTGAGAGTGGGGATCCAAAGTTGGAACTAAGTAAGGAGCAGAGAACACTCCTCTTCCAAGTCCTGAAGGAAGTTTACTATTCTTCTGTTTCCAAGGACCACTCAGGGCTCCTGGCTTTTGTTCCAGTGACATTAGATCCTGTGAGGAAGGATCTGGGCGTCTTCCATCCCAGGAGAGAGATCTGTTAGGGAATGGTTGACTTCAGAGTTCTCAGCCTACGTGGGCACTCCAATTCCCTGTGGTCTTCTTGCAGTTGGGATATAATCCTTGGTGCCCAAACTGATAGTCCTTGTTGAGGTACCTGGAGTCTTCGTGGTTAGGATACAAGCCTCCTCCTGTCCTGTTCCACTCTGGGTCCCCTCCTGCTCTGTGCATATGACCTCCTGTTAAAATATTCCATTCTGTTATACTCATGTTGAGCATAAGTTTTTTGTTAATACGTAATTTAGCTTTTATTTTAATATATAAGCAAGTATATAGCCAGCTTTCTCAGAAAAATTGTTTTCGCTATTCTTATTTATTTTCATATAAGCTTTAGAATCATTTGCCAGATTATAAAGTGCTCCTGTCAGAAACTGATTTACAAGTATGATATTTGTATTGACTTGGAATATATTTGCTTTCCATTTAGCAAGTATTTTTTATTACCTAAATAAAAGTTTGAAATTTACTTTGTTCATTCATTCACTGCATTTATCTCCTTAAGTGGCACTGTGATGAGTACCTTGGATGTAAGATTTAAGCAACAAACTTTGTACTCCAAACCCCTTGTGATAAGTACCTTGTGTCTAGAGGTGATAGAGAGAGAGGAGAATAAATATTCGTTACAGATGGTAGTAGAAAAGAAATCATCCCACACACTGGAGACATAAGCTAGATAATATTAAAGTTGGAAAGTCATGCTTAAAGCTTCACAGAACAAATTCATAGAAATAATTATGGAATCACTAATTGTTACATATTAGAAATACAGATTCTAATTTCATAAAATTTTAGTCACAAGAGAATCTGAAACCTAAGGCAAGGAAAGCTGTTATTTGTGATTTTGTCTTTCATATGGCAGGCATCTCATGAGGATATCTGGATTTGAATTGTTTGCAAATAAAAAACAACACACATAGAATCTTATTTTTATGCATAGAACATCAGCTCTCTGCTAGTATTTTTTTCACTTCATATCATTGCTTTAACTTAATTCAAATCTTTTTGTTGTTCTTAGAGGAAAATAAATCAATAAAGAGAAGAAAGAAAAGCTAATCACTCATAGAGTGGATTCCACTTTATCTTTTGGATTGACTTATGCTATCACTGAATCTAGGAGTAATGTCATTTGTTAAAAATGTAGCCTCCATTTGAAATGTTTCTGATTGCAATGCTCCTGTTTCTATTGAATTTTGTGTCTCCCATTATTTCTGTAAGTATACTTAAAAAATAATTTTTAAAAATGTTCATTTCTTTTAAGTTGCTTGACTGATTTTTTTCAATTCTTTAGTATTAGAAACATGAAGTTCCTGAGCAATTGCTTGCCTTTTCTGGGTTCTCTGAATTTATTTTTATAAGCAATTCTGTAATTTCAGTTGTGCTTCCAGGTTCCTTATTTCTTCAGAAAGTTTTCCTCAATGCAAAACTTAGAAACCTTTTCATTGATAATAGAAAAAATAATTTAGATTATCCACTCTGATTCATATAAATAAATCTGTGATAAATTACTGATAAAGAAAATAAATAGGACAGACATTTGGTACAATTTTTTTAATCCCTCTTGGGAAATCCACATCCCATACCAGGTACTGGGTTTATTACCTGCATTTTGTCCAGTTAAGCTTCGTGCTAATGTATATTGTTAAAAGATAGTAGATGACACTTCATGGATTTGGGAGATCCAGATGGAGTCTGGGCTCCTGTCTGGAGCTTGGCTTAGCCTGGATATGGGAAACATTTGGGGAGTGACCCAGTAGGTGAAAGATTTCTTTCAGTCTCTTAGCCTTTCTGCCTTTAAAATAAAATGAAAATAAATAAATAATAATAGTAAAGTTTTAAAGAAAGAAAGAGGGGTTCAAAGACTGGAGTATAGTGTCAGGTCAGTATTTGCTGCTGCTTGTCTAATTACTTGTGTATCATTCATGGGAAAATCTGTCTCTAACATCTATAATTTTGTTGAATTTTCTTCCTTACAAAAAGCATCCCTAAAGTTTAAGAGAATCTTTTTGCCTCCAAGTGAATATAGTAAGACCTAGTGATCATACAATGACTTAGAGTTCACAAAGTGCCTTTCACAAAGAGTTGTCAGTATTTCTGTGAGCTTGGTGGAACAGAGTGTCACATTATCATTAACTTTTTTTTTTTTTGCATGAATTTGGAAAAGATTAGGAAGTTACTTAAATAAAATACATTTTTCCTTTTATGCTCAGATAAATAGAAGAGAAAGCTTTTTGAGTAAGTGTTAGAGACACATTAAGCAAAAGTGAAGAGATAGCAAGAAGCTATGTCAGGAGAAAACTGTAGGATATTGAAGTAAGTTTTGCTAAAGTAATTTAAAATAAATGACAGTTTGATTACATCATAGAGGAAATAATACCCTGGAACATCATTCATTTACTTGTAGTTTATGATTTTAGCTTCAATATTTTTCACTAAATGCAATATCCAGAAAGGCCCATTGTGTTAATAACAGTGTTTTTCAAATCAATTTATATTTTATGGAAGATTTTATAAAAAAAATTAACGATGAATGGGAAAATAATGATTCTCTGCTATTCAATTTATAGGAAGGATACAACTGATGTAGATCAGATTTTAAAGGGGTAAAAATGCACAAAACAAAGAAAAATGTAAAATATGGAAATATAAATATTTGTAGCATTGTGAATTGCAAGCTATTAAATGTTTCATATTTATTCCCTCTTTATTCATACATATGTGATAGCATCACCAGTTGGAATAAAGGACAAATGACACCATCCTCAGTGAAGATTTTATTTCTATAATATGGGTGGAATAGTATATTGAGTCAATATTGCTTGCTTACATGTCTTAATATCTGATCCATATTCTGGCAGTATCATGCATAATATTTTGCAATCTAATTCTTTTTCTCCTTTCTTGTTTGCTTCCTTCCTTCCTTCCTTCCTTCCTTTCTTTCCGTCTCTCTCTTTCTCTCTCTCTCTTTTTTTTTTTTGGCATTATGCAAGCATCTATTGAGTTCCTACTCAAATTGTGTGAGTGTCATCATTGGAGATGAATGAACAAGCACAAATTCCTTGCTCTCAATGCATTTGCATTCTGAGGATGGACAAGAGAAAAATGTACTAAAAACACATGACAAAATCACGTTACACAAAAAAGAGGAATCAGAGATTATAACATATTACATTGAAATTATAAGTGTATTATCATCCATAAACAACATTTTACTGGAAAGTTTGACATTTTATTAAGAACCAATGAGAAGATGAGGGATTTTCACAAAGAATATTTAGGTCCTCTTTAGATACTAAACAATCTAAAGAGGAAATGCAAAGAATAAGCAAATATTTCTGAACAAAAATATTCAGCGAGTAATGCTAATCTTGAATAAATGGAAAGCAGTGGTACAAGAGGAAAGATGTGTTTGACAGAGATTTTATTTTGCCAAGTAACCTTGCATTTCTTGTTCAACATGACACTTTAGTTGTGAAAAGGGACACTGCTAACCACCAGGTTGGGACAAAAGCTAAACCTGGACTCTGGTGGGATAAATGGAATTTATCTGCTTCACATAGTAAGACTTTCATTTAAGTTAAAGTTAAAAAACAAAAAGCAGTGGGCTTGTTCAGATCAGTTGTAATTTAATTTCTAGCATAGGAAAATCTAAATGTCTGGTTGAGTTGGACTGTAGCTTGGAAGAGTGGACCTCGATAGATGCGGTAGGAGATTGCTGGAATTTGTCTCCCAAATCTCACAGTGACTAGACAGGGACAGGACCAGAACTGACAACTAAGAATGAAATCCAGGTCTCCAAAATGACATGCAAGATCAAAAAGGGGGACATGGCAGTGGTTTCAGAGTATAAAACTTGATGCTAGCACAAAGACAAATACATATTCCAACAGAACAGAAGGCCAGGGATACATTTACATATTTCTGATTAGTTCATTTTCAACAAAGATTCCAAGAGCATGCAATTGAGAAGAATAGCATGCGCTTATTCAATAAACCGAGTTGAGATAACTGCCTGTCTACAGGCAGGAGAATTAAGTTAGACCTTCACACAATAAAACAAACTGAACTCAAATGAGATTGAATCTTACACACAAGATCGGAAAGCCTAAAGATATTACGGTAAAACAGAGATAAAACTCTAAGATATTGGTCTGAGCAATTTAAATTTAGGGATATGAACCACAAACCCTGGAAACAGAAGCAAAAATAGATGATGATATCAAAGTAAAAGTTTTCAGTACAGCCCAAGAAACATTCAGTGGAGTTAGAGAAAATGTTTGAAAGCACACATCTACTAATGGGTAAAACTTAAAATATATAAAGAATTCAAAAAAATATATATAAAGAATTCAATTCTATGTTATGGAGACAAATGAGTAGATTTAAAGTAGACAACAGAAGTAAATATATATTAAAGAAAACATACAAATTTCAAAAAGGTATATAAAAAAAATTCACACCTGGGCCCGGCAGCGTGGTCTACCAGCTAAAGTCCTCGCCTTGAAAGCCCCGGGATCCCATATGGGCGCCGGTTCTAATCCCGGCAGCTCCACTTCCCATCCAGCTCCCTGCTTGTGGCCTGGGAAAGCAGTTGAGGACAGCCCAATGCTTTGGGACACTGCACCCGCGTGGGAGACCCGGAAGAGGTTCCAGGTTCCCGGCTTCGGATTGGCGCGCACCGGCCCGTTGCGGCTCACTTGGGGAGAGAATCATCGGACGGAAGTTCTTCCTCTCTGTCTCTCCTCCTCTCTGTATATCTGGCTGTAATAAAATGAATAAATCTTTAAAAAAAAATTCACACCTTTAATTATCAGATAAATGGAAAGATATACCATACTCATACTTTTTAAGAATTGACTGCTAACATATTCATCTTGGGGGCCGCATTGTGGCACAGCTGCTAAGCCACTGTCAGGGAAGCTGTCTTAACATAGAAGAATTGGTTCAACTCAAGCTATTACACTTTCAGTTCAGTTTCCTGCAAATGTGTTCATGAAGGCAGCATATGATGGCTCAAGAATACAGGTTTATGCCACCTACATGAGAGACCTAGATGGAATTCCAAGCTCCTGGTTTTGTATGACCCAGTGCCAGACATTGTGACCATTTAGAGAGTGAACCAATGGATGGACAATTTTGTCTCACTCTTCTTTACTCTCCATCCTTCTGTAAATCTTCCATTTAAATAAAATAAAGAGCTAACAATCAGTTAATCAATCAAACAAACAAAACAAAATCAATCAAAAAAACAGAAACCTGCTATGGTTTAAATGTTTGCTCCCAATTTATAAATTCACTCTCCAATGAAAATGTACCAATAATTGTGGCCTAACAAGAGTTGACTAAGACATGAGGGCTCTGCTCTCAGTAATGGATTAGTATTGCCATTTGTGGGCATGAGATAACTTTCCATTTTCTTTTGTCATTTTCAGTTTTATTCAGTAGTGTTTTATAATTTTCAACATACAACTCTTTGCTAGGAGTGGGCCTGTTAGGCCAGCATGGGAAATCTTCTGCTGGGCTGCAGCCTCTGCTGATGAGCCCAAGAGCTAGGACTGGGGGCAGGCCAGACCAGGCTGAGTTGCAGAACAACATGTGGCCTGGGTCTGGCATGGGTCAGGCTGGGTCAGTCTACAGCACATGCTGGCATGAGTGACAGCTAGGATGGGGGTGCTGGCTGTGCCTTGTTGGGCCTTAACACCTTCCAGTTCACATGACATCTGGTGCTGGGAATAGGCCAGGCTGGGCTAGACTTTGGCACCCACTTGCAAGAGCTGGACTTGGAACCAGCTGGACTGAGTCAAGCTGCAGCACCTACCTCTGAATGCAGAGACTGGGGACAGGCCATCTCAGACTGGGCCGCAACACCTGCTGGCACAACACTAGACCCAGGGTGGGGAGCAGGTATATTAGGGGAACCTCTGGGATTTCCCTGTTGGGCTACTACTTCCATTGGTGAGTTTGAGAGCTGTGACTGTGGGGTGGGAAAGGCTTGGCTTGGTTGCCACAATCTCTGGCATGCACAAGAACCAGAATGGATGTGGGCCAGCCAATCTAAGCCATAGTACCAGCTGGCAAGTGCCAGGACTGGGTGCAAGTCCTATAAGGCTTGACTGCAGTACCCTATGGTTGATGCTAGATCCAGAACTGGGAGCATGCCAGGCAGGAGAACTGGGGGCATCGTTCTGCTGATCTGTACCTGGTAAGCATGAGAACCAGGACTGGGGGTAGGTCAGGCTGGACAAGGAGGCGACACCTGTCAGTATATGTGAGATCTGGGTCTGGAGGAGGATCCAGCTGAATTAAGCTGTAGCTGTGTGCTATGTGGGCCAGGCCAGACTAGGCCACAGAGAGACTGGTATGTGTAAATACCATGGATGGTGGTGGGGTGGGATGGGGCGGTCCTGGTATGGGTTATTAGGGGTAGCCCTGACTAGGTTGTGGCAACTGATGGCAAGTGTGAGAACTGTATTTGTGGCAGACTGGTTGGGTTAGACCAGAGCACTTGTTGGTTGGTGTGAGATAAGAGACTGAGGCAGAACTGACCAGAAAGCTGCATCCATCAGTAGGTACATTGGCCGATGCAGGTGACAGGTTGAACCTGACCTGCACTGGCTGGCACACACAAGCATGAACTCTGAGGTCACCCCAGGTGAGGTTTTTTGGGAGACTACCCAAGCAGTCCTCTGAACTCAGTTCCTGGCTACAGGGAGCAATTACACTTAGATGGACTTTGGTGCTGCTTGTTATTCTCAAATATCACCAAGGTGGCCCTTGCAGCCAAACAGTCTCACTAATTTCACTCTTCCCGTGTAACAGGTGTTTGGGACATATTCCTAGGAGTGCTATTGCTGGATCATGTGGTATGCAGATTTTCAGTTGTTTATGATATCAGATTTCCCAAAAAATGTCATTTGGAATTTTATCTTTCTGAGTTGTTATTTGATCACATAACACCTTTTCTTGATAAAAGGAGAATCACAAATTATTTGCCCAAGATATGTTATTTGCAGCACTGCCCTCCTGAGTTTTGGAAAGAAAGTTAATACTTGAGGGGTTAGAAATTTGTTTGAAGAACTAATGAGTCCAAAGTGAGGTTTATCCAATATTGTATTCATATCTCATTCGACTGGTTTTTTTTTTTTTAATTTTATTTTAAATTCATTAATTACATTGTATTATGTGACACAGTTTCATAGGTACTGGGATTCTCCCCACCCCTCCCCAAACCCTCCCACCATGGTGGATTCCTCCACCTTGTTGCATAACCACAGTTCAAGTTCAGTTGAGATTCCCCCATTGCAAGCATATACCAAACATAGAGTCCAGCATCTTATTGTCCAGATAAGTTCAACAGTTTCTTAGGTATACACTCTCTGGTCTGAAGACAGAGCCAGCAGAGTATCATCCCGATCAATTAAAAGCTCCAACATACCATCAGCAAAAATTTACATCACCATGGAATTAATTGACATAGTAACGAGTAACCAATATGGTAAAAGTAAATGCGATTTCTTATCCACCTTCTGTGACCACCTCATTGACATTTCAATTTAGGTTTATACACAACATATAACATTCATAACATAACTTGTTATACATAACATCGTGTCATTCGACTGGTTTGAGTCAGAGCCTGTGCCATTCTAGTGTCTGTGCTCTTCAACCTTCCTGCCATGTCTACCTGCCTGCCTTTCTGTTATGTCCTTTGGATTTTGTGGGGTTTTGAGGGAGAGCAATGTGCAACAATGATGTTAGACAGCCTATCATTTACTCTTTTCTTTTTTTTTTTTTTTTTAGGAAAGAGAAGGAGGGGGGATAAAATAAAAGCTGCCCTTTTAGTTCTAGCGATTTTTCAAATAAATTTGAGTTAAATGGGAGGAAAAGTAAAGCCCTAAGGATGAGTTACATGTTAAGTCTACCCCAATTACTTGTTCTCTGTATGGCTGTGTGTGCTGTGGCATTTTATGCCTCCTAAACATGCATTTCTCCCTGCATTTTTTCTTAATAACTCACTGTGGAGATGCCACTGTGAAAACAATCACCAACAGAACTACAATTCTTTAACACAGCTTAGGTGGGAAATATCTCAAGTTTATTACAGCGAGATCAAGGAAATGTGAAAGGCATTGGTTGGGTGATGTTTTCACAGGGGACAGATATAATGTTATTGTCTCCCAGGCCTGCTGAGCTAACCACTGGAAACTCCCCACCACTTCTAGATCTTGACACCTGAGATCTGTCTTCTTTTACAGTACAGATTTCAAATTTTGATTCGTCTTTTTGCTTTTCCTTACTATTTTCACATTACAACTTTAAGATGATACCCATAATTTTCAAAGCAGTGAGTATTAAGCTACATGTGTGGGAGCTGGGATTTAGCCTGTTCTCCACACTTTGGGGTTTTGCCACATTGCTCTCTTTTTCTTAGAAACTCATTGGTGTGTTAGTCCACGATTACTCAGTCCTGTTTGTGAGAGTGTTACCATGAACTCTTTGTAGCATCCCACTGAATATTAAGTAGTGCTTCTCAGCATCACTGATAAGTTGCTGAATATCTATGAGCAATACGTAATCTCACAATAGAACAAACCACATATAAGCAGCAGTTAAAATTTATATGTGGTTGCATAGAAAGTAAATAATGCAGCGTCTCAATTTATAGTTTTAATGAGGCTTTGATTTTTTCCTTTTCTAAGAGTCTATTATTCAAGTTAATTTCCTGGTAGTATTTTTTTTCTTCTTCTTTATCATCATTTTACTTCTTAATGAAATCATTTATAGTGACATAGAAACACCCACCACATGCTCTTAATCTTATGGAATTATAGCTTCGAACCTCTGATGAACAATAAAGCTTTATATCATGTGAAACAAAGTGAATTTTTTAAAAAAATCATGTACTCTTACTTTTTAATAATTACCCTTTGAGAGATACAGTAATTGGAAACATATAAAGTATGCTTTCATTGTTTATCATCTGTTCTCTTAAATCTTCTGCACTGTTTTTTATACAGAAAAAAACAGAGAACAGAAAATATGGATTGTCATCACACAAAGTTTCTATAATTTGGAAAGATACATAGGAGAAAAATCTAAAGGCAGGAAACACTTTGCTCTACTTTGGTCAGATCCCAAAAGTTCTCTGTAGTTTGAAAAAAAAAAAAAAAAGCACTTCTTCTGGGAATTGCTTATATCTGATTCCTCCAGAAAATCTGGTACTACATTTCATTTCTGGTAACTCCCCAGTTAGGAAATCCTATTTCAGGAAATATTAGGCAGAAATTTAAAGAAGTACAATAGTGTAATTTTTTTTCCTTTGCTTTTCACTTAACTTGTATTTGATATTGCCACTTATTTCTGTTTGATTTTACTACTTCCATGTGATAGTATTTGTAAGAGTAGAATGTATACCTTGTGTATGATGTAAAATATAGGGTGGTAGCCAGGGGCAAACAATACTCAACCTAGATTAAGGGATGGGATTTTTTTTAAAGATTCATTTATTTTTTATTACAAAGTCAGATATACAGAGAGGAGGAGAGACAGAGAGGAGATCTTCTGTCCAATGATTCTCTCCCCAAGTGACCGTAATGGCAGGTGCTGTGCTGATCCAAAGCCGCGAACCAGGAACCTCTTCCGGGTCTCCCACGCAGGTGCAGGGTCCCAAAGCTTAGGGCCATCCTTAACTGCTTTCTCAGGCCACAAGCAGGGAGCTGGATGTGGAGTGGAGCTGCTGGGATTAGAAATAGTGCCCATATGTGATCCTGGTGCATTCAAGGTGAGGACTTTAGCTGCTAGCCCACGGCCCTGGGCCCAAGGGATGGTATTATTTATTCTGAATGTTTAATGTCAGCCTCTATGCCTACTAGCAAGTCATTTGCATTCTATGAATACTAAAAGTAAAATTTGGTTGAAGAAGAGCTTTCATGTTTTTCCTCATTCTATTAAAACAGAAAACAGGATTTTCACAACTTGCTTAATCCTTTCTAGTTAAATAACTGTTAAAATCAAGTTATCAGACAAAAATAAAAGCTTAGAACTATGACCCATAGCAAGGATAAATTTTACTCAAAATAAATATATCTATAAATAACTCAGATGATAGAATTAGCAGTTGAGGACACTAAGTTTGCATGAATTTATATTCATTGTTTTTTTTTTAAGATTTATTTGTTTTTATTGCAAAGTCAGATATAGAGAGAAGAGACAGAGAGGAAGATCTTCCGTCTGATAACTCACTTCCCAAGTGACTGCAGCAGCTGGTGCTGCACTGATCCCAAGTCAGGAGCCAGGAACTTCTTCTGGGTCTCCCATGCCGGAGCAGGCTCCCAAGGCTTTGGGCCATCCTTGACTGTTTCCTCAGGCCACAAGCAGGGAGCTGGATGGGAAGCAGGGCTGCCAGGACATGAACTGGTGCCTATGTGGGATCCTGGTGCAGGCAAGGAGAGGACTTTAACCAATACGCTGTCGTGCCAGGTCCTATATGCATTCTTGAAGTTGCTAGAAAGCATGACTACATTAAACACATAGACTTTATAGAAACAAACATACAAACTTCTAGAAATTAAATCTGTTGTATATGAAAAGTATGTGGTAGGATTAATAACAGATTAGGTGCTGTACATTATCAGAGAGCTGGATCAGAAAGTGGAGCAACTAGGACACAAGTGAGTGCCCAAGTGGGATGCTGGCCTTTCGCACAGTGGCTCAACCTACTCCATTACAACGCCTGCTGTGTTCCTACCCGTTTCAGTGTGTTTCATCACCTGTGTAATGATTAATATGGTCTTTCAGATGCACCATGTTTGCTACTTTGTCAGATAGGCATTTGCCAGAGAGTTTGAGGTACTTTGTGAAGGTGATTGACATGGTGGCTCAATGAGCTGGTTCTCCACCTTCAAACACCTACATCCTGTGTGGGTGCCAGTTTGTGTCCTGGCTGGATGCTCCACTTCCCAACCTGCTCCCTCTGTGTGTCCCGGAAAAACCAGTGGAGGATGATCCATGTCATTGGGCCTCTGCACCCACATGGGAGACCCAGAGGAGGTTCCTGGTTCCTGACTTCCTATCACTTCAACTCTTGACAATGCAACCATTTGAGGAGTGAACCAGCAGATTGAAGAGCTTTCTCTCTCCTCTCTGTAAATCTTCCATTCAAGTAAAAAGAAATGTTTAAAGAAAAGAATAAGAGAAACATAAGAATTCTCTTCATTTAGCCTCAAAATACTGAACAACTCGGTTTTAGTGCTCTGACTACTAATATTGCTAGGACTCCTCTACCATATGAACTGATCTTCATAGTTGGCTTAGTTACTGTGGTGAATGTCATGGTGCCAGGGTTTGGAATGTTGCATAGATAGAAATATCTTTAACTTCATGGATTTGTTGCAGAATAGCCCTGTTTTCACATGAACCATATTCACTGTCAAACCAATGAAGGGCAGTGCCTACAATGTTCCTCTGAAAGTGTCCTTTTGAGGCTTTTCAGGCACCAAAGAACTCCACGGCATAACAAGAACAGAACAAGACAGAAAAAGTGGAGAACACCTCATGCCACGTGGAATATGGTTGGGGGGAAAACGTAGTAATGATTGTTAGAGATTTTAAGCAATGATAAAGACAAACAAAGTTACAACAGGAAGTGCAGAAAATTGTGGCTATGCTCCTCAGATATCCTGGATTGACATTTTAATGTCTTTGAAACCTCCGAGAAATTCTTAGCCACCTTATAATTTAGTTTTCCTCATTTGTAATATGTAGAATATCATTAGTAATTTATAACTATTTGAAATCTAAAGGAAGTATATGTAAAGCCCACAAAACCATTTCTTGCAAATACTTTTTAAAACTATAGATTTTAGCTGTATTCTTGGTCTCAAGAAATGCCTATTATTAAGATAGGGACACCATCAGTAAGGTCTATTGAGCCCTTACATGATTTTCTGTGTGTCTACTTGGAACAGTATTCTCTACCACTTCTTATTGAATAAGCAATATCAATAATAGAGCATAAATAGATTCTTTATTCCTTCCTTACTGTTTTCATCAGAGGAATTAAAAACTGGATTGGTTTGAAAATTAACCCTTTAATAACAGATGAGGAGTATTCACTGTTGTCTTTAACCATAGGCAATTTTTCCCCTTGTAACAATCTTTAAGAAACACTTTTTTATAAAAAAAATTTTTATTTTATTTTTATTGGAAAGGCAGATATACAGGGAGGAGAGACAGTTAGGAAGATCTTCCATCTATTGATTCACTCCCCAAGTTGCCTGAGTCAATCTGAAGCCAGGAGCCAGGAGCTCTTCCAGGTCTCCCACACGGGTGCAGGGTCCTAAGGCTTTGGGTGGTCCTCAAATGTTTTCCCAGGCCACAAGCAGGGAGCTGGACGGGAAGTGGAGCTGCGGGATTAGAACCCTCACCCATATGGGATTCCGGTGCATTCAAGGCCAGGATTTTTAACCACTGTGCTATCACGCTGGGCCCAAAAAACACTTTTAAAGATTTATTAGCATGAAACATTTTTAGGGAGTTTGAAAAAAAAAAACTTATATGCTCAAGAGAAAAAAAGTGTGAACTCCATCCCTGAAATGGATTAGAAGCTCATGGTTGTATCCTATTGATGGTTATTATCAGTGCTTAAAAATAATGCTGAAATGCTGAGTTATTGAATATATAACATTTGAATACTGAGTGGCTATTTAATGACTATTGTGGTTGGGGTACTACTCTAGTAGTGCTGCATACGCTATTTGTGCTTATTATTTGTTTTTTTTTTTCTGTCATTAAGCTTCTGATTGCTTGATCTTATCTAAATGTTATCAATCTCTCAGGTGACATTCCATCCCCATCTTCTCAATGATGTCATCTCTAATCATAAGACCCTTCTATAACTTTCAGCACCTATTACCTCAACCTGTCATTTGAAAATAATTATATCCAATTATGCTCTTGCTAGCATTTGAATTTTGATATGCTTATTTTGACTCTGCACATGAATTAAGCTCTGTAATGGCAAGTTGATTCTATTAGTAGAGTAATAATAATTAGTATCTTTCATAACTATGGTCTCCTGAATGAATTCCAATTGGATTCATTTTTATGAGACACCAAAAAAACGTGCTATTCATTCTTACAGTATTTCCAGATATTTTACAAATTTGAAGAAATTCTGATATAACAAATATTAAATATTTAAATGTGCATATTCTCTCTTCTGTGTTCTTCAAAGTGGCAAAAAGAACAGTGAGCTTTACTTCTCCATGTCTGGGTTAAATTTCTACATAATCACACACCTGTTGTCTCCCATTTTGAATGCTGTTTGGAGTCCAGATAATTTCATGCCCCGATCAGACATTTAACTAAATTTTGCTTAAGTTAAACTTTTCCACAAAGTTAGAATTTGCCTCAGATTTTTAAAGGGTTTATGTATAATGTGTCCTTTGCAATAGCATTACTCAGACAGAATCCAGATGCTATAATCTGCTGCCTGTACTTTTAATCCAAAAACAAAATAAAGTTCTTCCATGTGTGAGAGAGCCACAACACTTGGTGGTAAAGATAAAATGGAATATTACCTATGTGTATTTCAGATCAAAAGTTCTTTCTTTACGCTGGCTGATTCACTGAAGTAACATAGGGAATTACAAGAAACTGTAGAAAGATTACTTGTGGGTTTAATTAATTTATTTGAAAGTATGGTGATTTTCACATTTTGTTGTCTGAGCTTCTATTGGTAATATGTAAGTACTTCATGTCTCCCACGTGACCATGACACATGATTCTAACAATCATGCAGAAATCCCAGCCTTGGCACCCACAAAGGTAACTATTAAAGGAATCATGTTCCAGAACAGTCTAGGAGATTGTGTGTCAAACACGGAGACATTAAAATTATGAATTCAGTCCATCTCTTGGGCTAAGAAATGCTAACAGATGATGTGGGCTTCCAAAGTGCATCACTTTGGCACTCTCTACCTTGTTAATCTGGAATGGTGTAGTATTTGCATGTAAGTTACATATGCCTTATTTATACTAAACTATCTCTAGGTTACACTTAATACTTCATACGATGTAACTGCTGTGTTGACATTGTGTGTGATACCTGGCCGTCTGAATCCATGAATGCAGAACCTGCACCTAGAGAAGTTCAACTGTAAATCCTAATTCCACACCTTGGCTTCCAGAAGATGATCATCACATGCCAGAACTCAGAAGTAGATGTTTTCTTTCTGTTAACCGGTCTTAAAACAGAACACTCTAAAGATCTTGCACAGACAAGATAAGGAATAGCAATAATTGTTAGCCACTCAGGGAATTGGGATATTCAAAATCAAGACTGGCAGTTTTATTAGGAATCTATGTTTTGCATGTTTTACTATTCTAAAATATGTATGAAAAGAGATGGTAGGAAAAACTTAGTATAGTGAATCATTACATTACGTACCCCAAATTTATTGTCTAGTTATCACCAATGTACATTTAGGGCCATACTAATAGACACTATCACTTATAAGCATTTGTATCTGGCAACTTGATTTTTACACATTCATTGCGTAGACAAACTTACTTTGATGATTTTTACTGAGACATCACTATGAATAAACTTCTTTTAGATTTAATGTTTTATTTGACATCTCTCTGAAAACAGTTATATTGATGTTTTAATTCAAGATGCTTTTTCATTTTGAAATACTAGATTCATATTATCTAGGGTGTGAGAAAGCTATTTATGTTGAGTTATTGTTCTTTCTGAAATGTAAGTGATTCTATTTTGTTCTTTGAGTAGACAGTATCAATAAAATATCAAAAGTTCTTCCCCTGATTAATAAGTCTAAGTACAACCTAGTTAAGTTTTATATATCTCACTGTCTCTGTGTGCCAAATGGAGATTTGCTGTTTACCATTCATTGCTTAATATGTGATAGATTATCAAAGCTTTATAAAATGTCTTGTCATAAAATGACATCTAATATGATTTTTTTCTACTTGATCAGCCACCAATGTGAAGTAATAAAAATTCAAATTTTGCCTATGTATTTCTGCCCCTATAATTCTGATGAAAATTGGGAGTGAATGAGATAGAATCATTACCCCAGTAAGATGTGAGGGTGTGGACACTATTACAAAATGTGGACTTGTGCAACTCTCTACACCATCAGCCGTAAACACTATACAGTACTAGACAGCTACCCTGGTTGCTATTTCCAGTGCCTTTAGAAAAAAAAAGACTGTTATTCTCACCTTTGCTAATATATTTTTTTAAAGATTTATTTATTTTTATTACAAAGTCAGATATACAGAGAGGAGGAGAGACAGAGAGGAAGATCTTCTGTCCGATGATTCACTCCCCAAGTGACCGCAATGGCCGGTGCTGCACCAATCCAAAGCCAGGAACCTGGAACCTCTTCCGGGTCTCCCACGCAGGTGCAGGGTCCTAAGTCCTTGGGTCGTCCTCGACTGCTTTCCCAGGCCACAAGCAGGGAGCTGGATGTGGAGTGGAGCTGCTGGGATTAGAACCGGCGCCCATATGGGATCCTGGTGTGTTCAAGGTGAGGACTTTAGCTGCTAGGCGACGCCATCGGGCCTACTAATATTTTTGTTTTTAAAATTTATTAATGGGGCCAATCTCGTGGAATAATAGGTAAAGTCACTACCTGTCAGTCCACCATTCTATGTGGGCTTCAGTCCCAGTTCTGGCTGCTTCACTTCCATCCCATCTTCCTGCCAATGTATCCGGGAAAACAGCAGAAGATGACCCAAGTGCTTGGTCCCCTGCACTCACATGGAAGACCTGAAAGAAAATCCTAATCTTTGGCTTCAGATTGTTTCAGTTTATTTAGGGAGTTACAGATAATGGAACTCTCTCTCTCTCTCTCTTTGTGTCTCCAACAAATAAAAAAAAAAGTTATTTATTTGTGTATTTGCTCTCTAGAAAGGCTCAAAGACAGAAATCTCCCCTGTATCGCTTTATTTCTTGAATACAGACAACCATGATGATTAGGTCAGGCCAAATCTAGGACATAGAAACTCAATCTTGTCTTCCACATAAGTTGCAAAAAAGCAATTTGCAAGAAACCATTCATCTTAAGTTACACCTTTTAGAGGAAACTGGCTGGTGGGACAGAGCTAGAACTTGAATCCAAGCACTTCAGTGGTGGATGTTGGTTTCCACAGTCAAACACCTGCCTCACCTTTTGTAATATTTTGACCTGGTCATCGGCAATAAATTGGCAATTGCTCCATTGTTGCCATCTCAAACAGAAACATTGCTCAGCTCCATAGGTCATTGTTCACACTAGGCTTTGCATTCTACACAGTGAGGAATGCTTGCAACCCAGTAGTCTTATAGTGCATAACAAGAAGGGTGTCATCCCGGTGTTGGGGCTGATGGCTCATTGACAGAGAGGTGACTATAGACAACAATTCCAAAAGCTAGCTATGACTGAGTATCCTTCATGTGCCACATACAGCACTTACTACTTTTCCTGCACAATCTTATCTAGTTTTCAGAAGAGTCACTCAAAGTACTGCTTCGTTTTTGTTCGATAGATGGAGGAACAGAAGCATACTTGGACATTAACACGTGATAGATATTATTTAAATCTTATTTTTTCCACTTGCCAACTATACATGTTGCCAAACTGAAGGATCCGTATTTCTCTAACCCTAAGCTGAAAACACTGCAAAGCTGCTGCCCTGCATGGCTTGGGAAAGCTGGTAGATGCCAGGAGAGAAAATCCTAGCTTGTTGGAAAACTTCATAGATAATGAAGCCACACATACACTTGTAAAAGAAATTTAAAATATTCGTTTTGGGGTGGGGGGAGTTAGCTCAATGTCTATATCCTCACCTTGCAAATGCCAGTATCACATGTGGGCACTAGTTCCTGTCACTGCTGCTCCATTTCGTTTCCAGCTCCCTCTGTGTGGTCTGGGAAAGCAGTAGAGAATGGCACAGAGCCTTGGAGCCCTGCTGCTTGTATGGTTGGGCTGTGGCAAGCTCCTAGCCCCCGGCTTCAGATCAGCTCAGCTCTGGCTGTTGCAGTCACTTGGTTTGTGAACCATCTGACAGAAGATCTTTCTTTATCTCTTTCTCTTCACAGATTTGCCTTTCAAATAAAAATATAAATCTTAAAAAAAAGAATACATACAAATGGCAACAGATATATGAAAAATACTCAATATCACTGGTGAATACAGAAAGTAAAAATCAAAACCATAACAGGATTTCCCTTCTTCCATGTTAAAATGGCTCTTATCAAAAGGACATAGAGTATCAAATGCTGATGAGGTTGAGACAAATGGGGAACTCTTAAACTGTTGTAGGTAATGTAAATTAGTGCAACCACTATGGAAGGCATTATGGGGATTTCCTAAAATCCTAGAAATAGTACTGCAATATGGTCCAGCTATCCCACTGCTGGTTATATACCAAAAGTCATAAACTAGTTTTGTCAAAAAGATACCTGCCTCATCAGGTTTATAGCAACAGTGTTCACAACAGCCAGAGTGCAAATCAACTAAAGTATCCATCATTACATGAATGCATAAAAAAAGTGTGGAGTATTATTCAACTATGAAAAGATTGAAATCCTGTTACTTACAGCAAATTGATGGAACTGATGGAAATTGTGTGGAGTGAGATAAGCCAGACGCTGAAACGTAAATACTGCATATTCTTCCTGCTGGCCCATCTGCTCTGTGGATTGTGGCCCACCAAAGTTTGGAATTGGTGATTACATGACTTAATGCTGTCTTCCGTCCCTGGACAATTGGTTCTGTTTCTCTGTAGAACCCTATGTTGTTTCTGTCTTCTCCATGCTCGGAAATAGAATAACAATGACTGCTCAATAATCAAGAATGCTGGCAAGCTAGTTCTTGTAAGCTCAACTGCAAGCCATATTTTTCCCTAGAAAATATCCAGGAACCTTAACTCTTCAGAAATTAGCACCCGGTAGCCAATGAAGCCCATGAGTTCTCTCAGCTTTGCTTTTGTGACGCATTTTTTTCTTATCAAGATAATTGCTTAACTCAATACCAGGCTTGATTTTTTTTTTCCATGAAAGTAAGCACAATAATTTCCACCATTTGCCCTCTCCTGTGTCTTCTCTCTTCTCCTCTCTCTGCAGCACCGAAGGCAGCTGATCTATTCTAGGATGCACCTTCTGAAGTCTATGAACTGTGAAATTACATAATTAATAAACAGTTAAATAAGTAAGTAGTAGAGGCCTGGAAGTCTTCATTTTATTATACTCTGTGCCTTCACCCATATCTTTCCCCTTGGACAAACACAGTTATGGCAGCAAATACAAAGGCAATTAGCTTTGAAAACTTTGGCATATACCAAGTCCCCATATGATTGCTTCGAGTAAGGAATGGTGTGTGTAAAAGAGCTTTCTGCGTGTTCACTGCCATCTGTTCCCATCAGGACTGTCAGTTCTGTATCAGGGCTTCTTTCTCTCATGCTACTCCTCCACTCTGCAGGGTGTCCTACCTTACCCTTGGAACAGCCCTCATCTGGCAGCTGTGTTAACATATGCGCCATCAGCTTTAAGTAACTTAAAGCCCACTAAAGAACTTGGAAGCTCACCAGAAAACAAATGCTCTACTTTTACGTGGGAATACTTGCAGTAAAATGAGCCTGTCTGTTTTCTTAAAACTAGGATGCTGATTTTGTGAAGTCTCAAAGATTTTTTTTAATCTATTTTTTTAAAAAATCTGCGTGGTTTGGGCCTGCATACCCAGGACATCAACAATTCTTTTAGTTCGTTTTCCTTGTCACAGCCGTTGTTATTTAAACGTATCACCTTTATTTTTATCTAAGCAATTTACATATTTGTCACCTAGGTTATCTGGAGATTTAAACATCTGGGAAAAATACATTTTCTATATGTATTCCAAATATGGGAGGAATGTGCTTAATGTTTTCCTGAATAATGACAGATGGATAAGAAAAGGCTGTGTGAGATATATGGGTACCTGGCAAAATTTCATAAAATTTTCATAGTCAAACATTGTACATGAGCTAATTCTGTGATTTTCCTTGGAATAAAGAATAAAGTATGAACACCTGTAACACGGTCTTTTATAACTGCAAATAACTATGCCCAAACACTATGCAAAACACTGTTCCTTCCTAAGGGAAAGATGGAGAAGCTCCCTGAACTGGATGGTGGTAAATGA
Source organism: Ochotona princeps (assembly GCF_030435755.1). NCBI lineage: Eukaryota > Metazoa > Chordata > Mammalia > Lagomorpha > Ochotonidae > Ochotona > Ochotona princeps. The sequence continues at coordinate 73,572,801 of NC_080838.1, forward strand.
GCTGGGAAAGAAATGTGTGCAAGGCTGTTGTGTGCAGCCTGCTCAGAATGGAGGTGGTTGTTCTCCATCCACATTTTCCTGAAGTCTCATAGAGATTTAGGTGTTGGTTAGGTGCCAAAGTAAACTGTTACCACTTAATGGGAAAGCATCCCAACCTATGCTACCTTGATCAAGCATAGTCAGAACAAAGGACGACCTTTTTTTTTTAAAAAAAGATTTATTTATTTTTATTGCAAAGTCAGATATACAGAGAGGAGACCCAGAGAGGAAGATCTTCCATCTGACAATTCACTCCCCAAGCAACGGCCGTAGATGAGCTGATCCGAAGCCAGGAGCCAGGAGCTTCATCCGGGTCTCCCACATGGGTGCAAGAACCCAAGGCTTTGGGCCATCCTTGGCTGCTTTCCCAGGCCACAAGCAGAGAGTTGGAAGGGAAGCAGGGCTGCCAGTATTAGAACTGGTGCCCATATGGGATCCCGGCATGCACAAGTGAGGACTTCAGCCTCTGGGCTACTGTGCCAGGCTCCTGTAATTCCTTCTTGATCCTGTTTTTGCAGATTCATTTTTTTTTTCTCTCAGAGAACCTGAAAATTTTTACTAATCTTTGTCATCAACTTAAATTATTTCAGAGAGATGTTTATGTTATAGTAAATCCTATCATTTCTTTCATTGTTTCCAAATACAATCTAAGTTCAAGGAATTGAGACATTTGGGCTAAATTTTGAAAAGATTCTCTGAGGCAGTGGCATATGTGAAATTTTTTTTTTAAAGATTTTATTATTATTGGAAAGCCAGATATACAGAGAGGAGGAGAGACAGAGAGGAAGATCCTCCATCCGATGCTTCACTCCCCAAGTGAGCCGCAACAGGCCGGTATGCGCCAATCCGAAGCCAGGACCAGGAACCTCCTCCGGGTCTCCCATGCGGGTGCAGGGCCCCAAAGCCTTGGGCCGTCCTCAACTGCTTTCCCAGGCCACAAGCAGGGAGCTGGATGGGAAGTGGAGCTGCCGGGATTAGAACCGGCGCCCATATGGGATCCTGGGGCCCCCAAGGCAAGGACTTTAGCCACCAGGCCACGCCGCCGGGCCCCATATGTGAAATTTGTATGCACTCATGGAGGCCAGTAAATGGACTTTTGTAAGAGAAACAGGTGTGAGATGCAGGTACACAATGAGTTTGTGTATCCTGGAGAATGAATTTGTGCTAGTGGGAGAATAACTATCGTCAGTCTTTTAGGATAGGAAATTAATCATATCTGGCAAAGAAGATTTTAAAAAAAACCTATGTAGATGAGGTTTGAAGGTATAAGAATGTGAATGATGGAAAAAGCAGCATCTCAGAGAACCCTCAGATAGTGAGAGTTAAGAAACAAGTAGAGACATTACTTTCATCAATGAGGGTAATGGGAGTTATTTGAACATGGGGGAGCATTTAGAGGAACAATGCACAAGTCGAAGGAGCTCCTGAGAAAGGTGATTTTCTCAGAAAAGAAGATGGTAACCTATGAAAAAGAAGATGTAAAGAATGTAGGGAATTTAGAAAATGACCAACCTAGATGTAACTTTTGTTAGATGCACAAGAGAAATCATTGTGAAGAAACTGGTCATTTCTGTGAATTCTAAACCAAAGAGGAAAGGAAAAAGCAATTTTTAATATCTCATCAGATTCTGGGCACTGGCTTGGGCACCACACTGTTTCATAAATTAATATGGGAAGTGGTAGAATTGACTGGTAGCCAAGGATTGGCACACAGATGATGCTCTGAATGAATTCAGGAATGAACAAATAATTTGCATAAGTTCCAGGCCCAGTAGGAAGGCAAGAAATTCCTATCTGGGTGGAATTTGGTGGCATCGCCAAAGAGCAAGAGGTCATGGAGGTGGGGTTCATCATGGCAGAACCATGAGCAAGGAACTAAGACACAACAGATGGCTGTAATCGAACGAGAGTGTTCCTTAAGCTTGAATCACTTCCTCGCAGGTGAGCTAACACAGGAAATAGCCCCTCTTGCTGAGTTAAAATAGAGGAAACTACAGAATTTTCCAAAGACCAAGGCATTCTGACCTGACTTGGACTAAAATGTTTGTGAAACTAGGAATCATTTTCTTTTGTTAAATGAATTGAACAAATTCCTGAAAATCAGCTAAAATCTTATTAAAAGGTTATTGTGTTCTGCTTTACAACCTTTAGTAAAGGAGCAAGTTCTAAATTAATCTTATGCTTAACACTTAAAATGTTATAGTACGAAATAGAGACTGCACTGTATTCACTGCTAAAATTTGTCATCCAATTGTTCAAATGGAGGATACAGCTGCAGGCTCTAAAGCATATCAACAGTAGAATACCACACTCACCCACTTAAAATCTTGATTTGAACATAATAATGCTCAAAAACATTGAACTATCCTTAGTAATGGAAACACAGGCAATAATCCACCAGTTTCCTATTAATTTTGCTGGATTTTTAAACATTTTTATATTATGTTAGACATTTTCCAAAAAGATATTTTTATTATTTTTATTGGAAAGTCAGATATACAGAGAGGAGGAGAGACAAAGAAGATCTTCCGTCTGATGATTCACTCCCAAAGTTGCTCCAGTGTCCAGAGCTGAGCCAATCCAAAGCCAGGAGCCAGGAGCTCTTTCGGGTCTCTTACGCAGGTACAAGGTCCCTAGGCTTTGGGCCGTCCTTGACTGCTTTCCCAGGCCATAAGCAGGGAGCTGGATGGGAAGTCGGCCTGCCAGGATTAGAACCAGCACCAATATGGGATCCCGGCGCGTGCAAGGCAAGGACTTCAGCCATTAGGGCCGGTAGACAGGTTCTAAAGGAATAACTCTCACCCTTTTTATCCCATCCCAGTTATTCATCTTTTCCTGCCATATTCCCATGACTCATTGGTTTCACTGGGGCTCTAACTTTTTCTGCCCAGGGTCCCCTGAAATTTTGATTAGAGTCATTTGGTTTCTAGTGAATTTTTCACTGAGTTGTTAACTGTTTTCCTTGTTTTGAGAGGTAATTTATGAGAAAATAATCTCCCATGAAGAGTAGCATAAAATTCTTTAGTACTTTATGTTTGGTTTTTAACAGTTTAAGTTTGTACAAAGGTATTTCAAAAACCTTATGGGTCTTGGGGGTCTTTTGTCCATCAGGACCCAAGACCACTGAAGGGTAAGGTGATAGTGTTCTGCTGCTGCAGAAACACTGAAGACAAACTGGTGGTGAAGGACATCACTTTATTTGAGAGAAGACATATATAGGAGAAGTCAAGCAGAAGGGTGGTCTCAACAGCACTTCCATCCGACAACAACATTGTGAATGGCTAACAGATATGTCTATCTCTCTGGACCCTCCGATGAAGTTAAAGGTCAGGAAGCACAGGAAGCAATGTCCCAGGGCAAACTTGTTACCTGCTGAAAAGCAGGATGGATGTATCATTTGACTTCCTAGAGTTGTTAAAGAAGGAAGTCCTAGCAGAGCTCCTTAAAGGTGCCACGGAAGAGAGACCGGGCACAGCTCATCACTCCTGTTTCATTCCCAGTGAACAGGCCATGTCGGGGCCTCTGTTAGCCAAGGACATAGTGTGCCATGTGCCTTTGCCTCCTATATGGGTTAGACAGACGTTGGAATATGGGAAATGGACATTCTAACTGCTATATTGAATGCCTCTGCTCTTTAAGATTGAGTTAACAACTTTTTAAAGTAGTTTTTATTTGCTCGTTTATTTAAAAGACTGAATGATCGATCAAGAGAAACAAAGAAACATTCCATTCACTGGTTCACTTCCAAAATACTGCTACCTATCTACCTAACTACTTTTATTTGAAAGGTAGAATGACGGGGAGACGCACCTTCCATCCAATGGTTTATTCCCCAAATGCCACTGGCAACCAGGGCTAGGAACCCCATCTGAGTCTTAGATGGGGCTCATGGACCCAAGTACTTGGGTAAAAATTACTGTCTTTTCAGGCGCTGATAACAACACTAGGGCTCAGACAAGATCGGGCGCGTTCAGGGTGGTATGGCCTTAAAAAAAAAAAAATGTTCTGCACCGTAAATGTCGACAAATATCTTGTTAGAATTACAAGCCAGTCTAGATTATCCTAAAATCTACCAAGATCAGCAAAATTATACTTCAACACAACAAATGGCTAAATACTAAAATGAAATAGACACGAGACAGCTGAATGGTACCTTATAGCCATTTTAAGGTATATAGCAGCCGGTCCTGTATATACACTAAAATTGAAATGTCAATGAGCTAATCATAGGTTGTGGTTAGGACTTGCCTTTTTTTTTGTTAACATACTGATTACTCAAAACCATGTCAATTCCATAATATTGCAAATTGCTGTTGACGTTATATTGGGACTCTTAATTGACTGTGATGATATTCTACCAGCTCTAACTTCGGACCAGAAATGGTCTCCCCAAGAAACTGTTCAACCCATCTGGACAATAAGTAGCTGGACTCTATGCTTGGTATATGTTTGCAAGGAAAGAATCTTGATTGAATTTGAACTGTAATACTGCATCAAGGTGGAGGAATCCACCAGGGGGGAGGGGAGGGGTAGGAGTGGGGGGATTCCCAGAGCCTATGAAACTGTCACATAATGCAAAATAATTAATAAAAAAAAATTAAAAAAAAAAAAAAACAAACAACACTAGGGCTCACAGAGCGACCCACGAGGCACAAAGCCAGGAGCCCAGCTGCATCATCTCAGACCTCACAGGATCCCCAGCAACCAAGGGCACTGCCTGCAGGAACAAGGCTGCTGGTACTAAAAGGATATTAGTTATTCTCTCTGCATGATACTGTGATTTAACTTCCAGTGCCCTGAGCTACCAGATAAACTGGAAAACCTAAAATGTATTCCTGTCTACCTGCATTTACATCTGAACACTTAGAGAGTTTTCTGAAGGGAGGTCTGTAAATTTGTAGATGACCTTCAGTGTTGTAGCTTGCTTGAATGTTGCTCACTGGAATGAAGTATTACGAGTGCATTTATTGTGATAGATAGCATAATAATAGGAACTTTAATGTTGCGACGGTATCAAGACAGTTGCATTTCACACTCTGCCTCTAACTGGTTGTATTGGGCTAAGAATTTCTCAGTCCTCCTTCAACGTGGAGTTAAGGCCAGTGAGCACAAGATGTGACCATTTAGACTGAGATGTCATTCGCCAATATTTTTTGGCTTTTGAGTAATAAATGTAGATCGTTCTATGTGCTTTTCTGCTGATGTTGCTTTTTCCAGTGGGGGTGTGGGGAAATGCCTCTTTGAGATTGCTTTAAAAACCTCATTCCACATAACAGTGTTTTCATATCTCACAATTCAGATTTAGTTTAATAGGGAAAACCACACCCACAGGTCCCCCTGATCAATTGCAAGCATTTCCTTTGGATTTTCATGCAGCCCAGATAGGTTGCTCTGTTACAGCAAGGCTCGCAAGATAAATTACCTCCCCTTGGCTGTGTCGTTTTCTTCAATTACACAAACAGCAGCTGGAAAATCTGGAGGAGATGAGAACTAGCAGAATTCTGGGAGATACTAACGATTAGCACTTGTATTATTAGTCTCTGGAGGTTCTTAAAGCTCACAGTCCCTCCTGGCACTGTCGAAGAGCAAAGAGACCCAGCAGCAGTCAGGCATCCTTCAGCTACCCAGGATAATGTGCTCCCTGTGCACAGGGCTACGTGCCTTCAGAGCCCAAGGTCTGCACAGGACTCAGCAGACCCTGCTTGGCCAGAATAGGTTTAAATAGATCTAATCTATCTGTGGAGCTGATAGCTCAGAAAAACCTTGTTACCCTGGCAAGGAAGCCTATCTTTGTCCAATAAAACAGAACACAGTTATTGTACCCTTTGTTTCCTAAAGCCATTTCTTTTGTGTTAATTTCTGAAAGTTCAAGTTTAGTAAAGCCCTTGGATACTGAGTTTATCTAAGCTATTAATCTTCTGACTGAATAAATGATCAAAATAATGCTCTCAGAACAAAATTTTACTTTTGACCCTGGAGGACAGACTATTCTCTCTGCCTCTTCTGCTCCATTAACAGTAGGACTCATAATGATATCATCTTCAATGAGAAAGAACAACTCCCTCAGCTGATGAACTGCAGCAGCAGCAAGGAAGGGTAAGATTTGCCAGGAAAGCCCCAGGACTCTCACATGGGCAACTTTCTCATCAGTAGGCCCTGAAGCAACTGCTTAGAGGCACAGGATTCACTGCTGGAGAAGCATGGGAGTTTATTGACAGTAGGTAAAAAGAACGAGTCACACGCCAGAGGCTTTTGCAGCGAACACTAAAAAATAAAATAAAATAAAGAAAGGCAGGAAAGGATGGGGTAGAGCTTGATTCCACCATAGAGAGTATAGCGAGTGCAAAAGGCAAGTGCTGTAGGATTGGACACATTGGCTTTAATGCAAATGTGCTTTGTATTTCTATTTTATATTTGTGAATCAGATGAGAGAATGTTCTGTACACAGAATGTGAAAGAATCAAATCAACTTGTTCTAAGTTGATCTCCTGGTGCATGACACTTGACTAATAACTGTTAACTGACTAATGTTTGTTCACAGGCACAGGTTGCTGTCCCTTCCATTGTTGTATTGTTATTATGGTGCTTGACACGTCCTCAGGATTGTTAGTGTTCAAATCTGTTTAGGTTGTGGTTTTCTCTTGGGCAGGACTTATGTCTTATGATGTCCAAAGCCCTAAATTTGAGATGTAAATATTTGTGTCCAATCAGAAAGGCAGATTTACTGAGGGGAGGAGCAATAGAAAGATGTTCCATTTGCTGGTTCACTCCCAAAATGGTTGCAATGGCCAGGGCTGAGCCTATCTGAAGCCAGGAGTCAGGAGCCAAGAGCTTCTTCTGGGTCTCCTATGTGGGTACAGGGTTCCAAGTCTTTGGCTCATCCTCTACTGCTTTCCCAGGCCACAAGCAGTGAGCTGGATTGGAAGTAGAGCAGCCAGTGTATGAACCAGTACCCATATGGGATCCAATGTTTCTAAGTGGAAGATTAGCCAACTGAGGCATTGCGCCTCAATTGTGCCTGCCACCAACCAAGGTTTCTTTCTATGAAGTCTATGAAGCCTACATTTAAACTATATTAAGGAACCTCCATGGCACAGTGTTTGGCCAACAGTGGTCACCTAGGAGGTGTCAGTTTTGCTTTTCCCCTCAGTGATGGCATGGCTGGTACCTAGCAGTTTCCGACATGTTTCATATAGAATATGGTCTGTTTCAATGAGAGTTGCATTGATAAGGAAGAGAGCGAATGTGTGAGCAAAATAGTCCTAGAGGAAAAGGAAGAGTTTGACTCTCCCACTGCCTTTGATACTGTCTCACTTGATTTCTTTAGGATATACCTTCTAGGTCCCTGAATCTGTCGTTGTGCAGGAAGAATGGGTTTGAGTGGGCCTAGCCCTTTATGCCATCTGGAGTCCATATGCAATACACAAAACCACACTTTCTAGCAACAGAGGGGGAAAAAAAAGCTATTATTACATGGAAGTGCCTGCATGTTTTTCTCTAGCACTGTCTGCATGACAATATAGTACACACAAGAGGAAGGTATTTTCAGAAATCATCCTTGGCAATGACTGACCTCTGTTCAGTGACAGCCAGTTCATTCTCAGATGGTGGAAACAGGAGAGTATGATCTCACACTATTATCTGTCAGTCTAGACATCAGCAACCTTTCTTGGGAGTTTTTTCATAGTGCATTACTTCTGAGGCCTTAGGATGGAACATTATGCCTAGATCAACTTGTGAAACAACAGGTAGCTACTGCGCTTCTCAAAATATACCACTTGGGCCCAGTGCAACAGCTCAATGGCTAAATCCTCACCTTGCAAGTTCTGGGTTCCCATGTGGGCACGAATTCATTTCCTGGCTGCTCCACTTCCCATCCACTTCCCTGCTTGTGGCCTGGGAAGGCAGTAGAGGATGACCTAGAGCCTTGGGACCCTCTACCCATGTGGGAGACATAGAAGAAGCTCCTGGATTAGGATCAGCTTGTTTCTGCCCGTTGTGACCACTTGGGGACTGAACCAGAAGGTTCTGTCTCTTCTGTATGTAAGTCTGATCTGCCTTTCAGTAAAAATAAATATGTTTTTAAAAATGTACTTCTTGGACTAGCATCATCATCACTAACTAGAAATGTGTGAGAAATGCATTTTCTGCTCCACCCAAGACCTTCTGATTCAGATATTTTGCTGGTAATGTCCTCCCGTCCATCAGGTAACCTTGGTGCACCCTGAAGGACTTTAAGGAAAATAGGACACAGGAGGAAATACAGTAACAGAAAGCTCACCTCTTTCCTTAGCAGATTTTCTGCATGTTTCCTTTTCGTTTCCTTCACTTTCCTTTTGTTTCAGAAATAATGAGAAAGATTCTGTTTCTCCTGTTTTTTTTTTTTCTATCATAGCCAGAGGAAAGAGAAAAGCCTCATTAAAATAATGAAGTGATGTCAGCACATTTAATTGTGTTCCAAAGCCATTGATGTCCACAGGTAATGAAAACACTCAGCAACTCCAAGCTCAGGTTGTGGGGCAAAGTCAGCCTTTCACTTTTCTGCAGTTGTGGATATGTGTAGGAGAGAGAGAAAGCTTTTGGCATTTCCAACCTTCAGTGACTGATCGGCTTCATCTTGTGCTGGGCCTCGATCAATTTGGTCACCAGGATTAGACAGATTTCATCTGAGCCTTTTGACAGAAATTCATTTGGCACAGAGAAATCATTGAGGGGTTTGCAATGCCTGTTGTCAAGGAAATGAATTTAAACATGGAAAAAGGAAAAATCTTTCTCTTAGGCAGGCAAGATAGAGGGGAAGACAATGAGGCTCATTGGACATTTCTAAATATTCTGTCAAAAATGTATTTTATGGTTAATTGAATGCTAGAGTTGGCTAATATGTGTGGTCACGTGTTTAACTGCTGCCAACTTTTTTTCCTTTAAAGAGTCAATTTGAGGATGTTAATGCACATTATTAATGCAGTTTTTTTAATTATGAAGGAACTATGAGGTTAATTAGTACATGGCATCTATATACTCTGTTTTATCGAATTGTTCCTGATCAGAATTCGACACTAGGTGAAACAAATGCTTATGTTTTTTATTGCTTTTTTGAAAGTAGATACTTGAAATAACACAATTGTTCAGGTTTATAAAGCTCTGGCTGAAACCACAGGTGAAAACAGCAGGTGTTTGAGTTTTAGTTAACAGGGATAAAATACTTTGCTGTGTCACAAAGGGAAGCTCCAGTGTCACATGGATGGAGATATCTTGAACCACGTAACTTATTCCAAAGTGAAACATTTAAATAAGGAAGTTACTAGTGGATCCCCAGAAATATGGACTGACTGTAGATGGGGTTTACAGCTTGATGTATGTGAATTGAGTTGCTTTGCCAATAGCACAAATGCTCCGCCATAGCTCATAGTCAAACTTCCAGGTAGTGGCCCCCAACCCTGGCCATATGAGCATCCCCTTGAAAGTTTTCAGAAGTTAACAATGAGTTCTTCCTCCAGATGAACTAGATGAGATACACCTATGGTTTGTCACAGGTATTCACAGTCCATTTGTAGTTTATTCTTCAGGGGGATTTTGGTGTGCACTAGTGACTGTGAACCACTATTTTTCTAGTATTCACTAAGGAAATACATGAGTTCTTTTATGATTCTGTTTCATCTGTTGAGTTCTTTTGCTTCTAAAGACGTAAAAATAATTAAATGATGGCTGAGTCTTTGCAAAATGTTTTTATAGATTTAATCATTCCATTTATTATGATTCTTACCTGCAGCCAAATATAATTTCATTGATTAACACATAATTGAAATTAGTACAACTCGGAAAACACATCTAAGTTTTAGGTTGAATTCTGTAAATACCTGAGCATCTCATCTCAGGTCATTGAGTTTTGAATGAAATAAATGCCGTCCAAATGAAAGATATCAATAATTCTAAAATAGACATGATCGCATTTGCCATCCTCTTCATAACTTAAACATGTGATATGCTTTTCTCCTTTCCTTTTGTGATTCCGCTTGATTCCTTACTGTTGCCATTGGCTCTTCATTTGATCTTTCAACTGGAGATTTTCTTCTGGTGAATGGTTTGTTTTGATCTGTTAATATTTTAACATGCTGTGAAATATTTAAGACCTTGAAAACTGCATACAGAAGATTGCAATAAGTACCCAGTTTCCCACCACCCAGAGTATGAAATAAAGCATCACAAATATAATAAAGCCCCCTTCACATTATTCCTGCCCTTGTTGAGTTTGCCAGATTTGAATTTTGAATGGACAACAAATATCTTTCAGTTGTCCTAAATATTGAGTGGAATTTTCTAAATTATCTTTCACTATAAATATGTTAAATGCTTATAAATATGAGATCTTTGAAATTGAGGGAAGTTGTGTTAAGAAATTTTGGTACTTTGGTTCAAAAATGAATCCTTAGCCAAGTTTTATTTATATATTACTATATGTTTAGGTAGCAAACATTTACAGCCTTAAGGGATGAAATGTGTACTGTACTCGTTGACATGTATCTTGTCTTAAAATAAGTGCCAATTTACATTGAACTAATGAGACCAGCTGTAGGCACTTTCTTGACCACATGGTTCCAAGCCCAATCAGTTGATTGTTTCCTTCCTTACTGATGCTAGTCCACAAGAAAAACGGTTGATAGCAGTGAACAGGCAGACATTTCTATTCCTCATATTTGTAGAGATTTATCCATCAAAACAAGATGCTTGTAACCATAGTCCCTAACATTCGTTCCATAAGGACATCATTTTTTTTTGAGATTGTAAACACATTAAATGCTTATTATAGATAGAAAAACAGAAACTCCAACAGGTTGAATAATTTATACTAAATTTTATTAGATGAATGAAATGGAAAGAAATTTCTGACTTTCAATGAAGAAAACAAAATTGCCCACATTTTCTGATAATTTCATGAGAATTATATGTATGTGATAGGCAGAGTAGTGGCCCCTAATGACACTCATGTCCTAATCATTGAAACTGGGGATAAGTTGTTTTACCTGGTAAACAAGGATTTTGACAATGGGGTTAAGTTATAGAACCTGACAGGGAAGAATAATCCTTCGTCACCCAGGTGGACATAATTAGTCAGGAGCATTCTTAAAGGGGGACAACTGCTCTCTGCTGTGTTCAGAAGGAATTGTGACTATGGAAGAGTGGTCAGAGCAAGGTCAGGATTCTGAGCTGATGCTGGAAAGCAGAACCACAAACCAAGCAGTGTGGGTGACCCAGAGGAGAAGAAGGTGAGCAAATATACTCGAAATTGTGTTGGACTTTGAGAGAACTCTGATTCAATTTGTGTTATTGTAAATGACCACTGAGAGGTAATTTGTTACAGTGTTACTACAATGTGTAATACATTTGGGCCATACAGCTTTCATGATCATGAAGATAGTTGGTAAACATGATACTGCAGTGAATACTTTCAGTAATCATTATGATAGAGTTAGAAATAATATCAGAGTTATGGACATGGTACTTCAAACTTCATGTGCATATAGATAAGCTTGTTTTTTCCCTTTCAAAATGCTGATCGCCAGTATCTACTTTGAGAAATTATGAGTTAGAGACCAAATAACGAAGTTGCTGTGGCAACTTTCTTAGCACTTAGCATCTTCTGCTAGGTGCACACATTGCACGACACCTATAAAATTGAATGCTGCTAAAAAATAAATACTGCAAGCTATTGATTAGATGTAGTGACTCTCAAAACGTTTAAAGCTAAGTTAGAGAAAGTAGGCCAAAGGTAATATACAGAATTTTTCCACTTTTAAAGATATTATGAAGAAAGTAAAAATTTTGAAAAATTAGATTGAAATTGCCAAGGACTGGGGGCTCAAGAAAGGAATTAATGGAAAAGAATAGTGAGAACGTTTGTTAAAAAATATCTGTATCTTGATTGTTTTGGTGGTGATGAGAAGGTATGTATTTTTCTGAATTTGTTGAACTTCATACTTAAAGTAAAATTCACTACCTACAATTTTTCTTTAGTAACCTGTCTTAAAAAAAATTGAGCTTTAACTGTTTTGCTCTGTCATTCATGAGCTGAGTTAAAACAGGTTCGTTCTTTTAAGACAGTAACAATCATGTCACACAGTTTAAGGAACCTTGAGTTAATAGATGGCAGAGTAAGGAATAGAAACCAAATGCTCTCACTTGGCTCCTAATTGAATACTAATTAAGCCATAGCCGCCCCTCACCCCCAGAAAATATTAGGAATTCTCTAGGGGTTCTGAAAGGCTTCTGATGCAATTTTCATACTCACCTTATGAGAGCCATAAATTCCAGGGGATTGTGTGCTCTGAGATAAAGCTCTCCTGTCCCAACCAACTTGCCCCCAAATGAGCTACAATCCCAAATGTGATAGAGGAACCTCAGAAGTCACCTTTTGTTACAGCAAATCCATCAGATCTAGTTCATTTACTTTCCCAAGACTTCTCACAATTAAAACTACTCTTGCTAGAAAAGGGTGAGGAATGTTGGCCCTAGTAAGACTATAGATCGACTAATTTTTAAAACAAAATCGTCACTGAAGTTATTAACATCCATCTCCATATAAAGGGATTTTCAAAAGCGCCCAAGGAGCAGCATAAAACATGGTGATACATTTAAAAATACTTGATGTTTAGCTTATCTTAAAGTGTCATTTCTTTCGTACCAAAAATTGTTTCTGGCAAACAATGATATGTTGTCCCCAATTACTGAGGCCTTCTAATGGGATCTCTAGGTCATGATTTCAGAAGAATCACACTGATATTTGTGGTGAGCTTGGCGTGATGTGTCTGTGACGTGTCGTGACTCCTTGAGTGGAATGAAATGAATGACCTTTCAAAAGACCTTGATTCCTGTTCAACCCTATCCCCACCCCGTTCTGAGTTACAAAGGGTCATGATTCATATAGGAGTGAGATTATATTTTTGGAAGTAAGTTCAATAGCTGTATAGAGGATGTGTTGACACAGAACTGGTAATGTTGCGATAGTCGTCAGTGGAGTGAGACAGAATGCGTAGGTTGCTTTACTACGGACACAGCAAGCAGTGGTGAAGCAAAGCAGTGACAGATAGGTAGAAACTTGAGGAGAAAAATAGAAGTTAAAAGTGGTTTTGGCAGTTTCTAGACGTTCTCAACTGAATTGTTTTAAACAGCCATTTCCTAGAACAGCAATTGCTTTTAAAAGAATGACTTCACAAGAAATTGATTGAAATCACATCTTACATAGGCATGCTACAAAACTTTGATTAGCACACAATTTTATTTTTGTTCCCACTTTGTATTCTGGGGCCTATATTTCACATGACACTTTGCCCACCCCCAATTTCTTTATTTCCATGAAATATAGTGCCCTATTCCACTTCTATAATTTCCTTTTCTAGAGTGATTCAGTATATCCTTCTGAATGACAAATTCTTATACAATAAAGACTGTTAATTTCACTTTTTATCTGATTTCTTCCATTTAATGATAATTCTTTCTCTCTAAATCCCTGCATGCTAAAGTGGTTCCCTAAAAAATAGTTTAGCTAAAATATGTCAGTGAAAAAAGAAAAGAAAAATACTCTGAAAAATAAAATCCCATTACTTGATTTCAGACTTTTGCCCTTTAAACAAGTGAAGGACTATAGAAAGCATTGCTGATATGGGCTGCATTTAGACAGAAAAGGTACTTACAAGAACCAATTCATATACTTTATCATATCCCCAGGGATCATTGGCTGCACAGCCTGGACAACAAATAAAACACCCAATCATCTCTCCTTTTATAACTATGTAAACTTAATCCCAAATTGATACAGAAAAGCAAATGAAAAATTAATTAGATTGGCTACAGCCACTGAAGTGAATACTTTACAGCTTTGTTGCTTTGCCCATTTGATCTTTTATCTTCTGACTTAACAATAAAACCCATACAGGAAAATAATAGGAGAAATGTAAGATCCAACTTCCACAGCATCTAGATAATGTATCAAACGGAATAGTCCCCACCAGGTATAAGACAGTCTTGATCTATGGGCTTTACTGTTGCACAAACAATATGTTCAGTTGCAATCAATTCTCATTTCTTAAAAGTATGAGCTTTTATTCTCATGTGGTGTTTTTTTTTTTGTCTTTGCAGAGGAAAAATTTCTTCTGTTAAATCTGTTTATCTCTTCCTTTCACCTGTAGTGCCAGATTCATCAAAGAACTGGCTTAGAAGCAGTGATGGTCACAGAAATTTCTAAGAAGGAAGGGTTATGCAACATAGCATGTAACTCTCTGTGCAAAAAAGACAACATGAGCCTTGGAAGCTAATGACAAGGGCAGAATTGGGACTGGAAATTGCTTTTCTTAATTCCCATTCTTGAGCGTAACAGCTCTACTTAGATTCTCAGTAATGACCATTAGTACAGTGTCCTGACAACAGAAGAGTACAGTTTTGTGAAACTAAAACAGATTTGTGCAATGTATTTTAAAACATCTGAAGTAATATCAAGTGTGTTTATAATTAAAAAAAATTTTTTAAAGATTTATTCATTTTATTACAGCCAGATATACAGAGAGGAGGAGAGACAGAGAGGAAGATCTTCCATCCGATGATTCACTCCCCAAGTGAGCCGCAACGGGCTGATGCGCACCGATCCGAAGCCGGGAACCTGGAACCTCTTCCAGGTCTCCCACGCGGGTGCAGTGTCCCAATGCATTGGGCCGTCCTCGACTGCTTTCCCAGGCCACAAGCAGGGAGCTGGATGGGAAGTGGAGCTGCCGGGATAAGAACCGGCGCCCATATGGGATCCCGGGGCGTTCAAGGCAAGGACTTTAGCTGCTAGGCCATGCCGCCGGGCCCTATAATTAAAATTAATTTATGCTTAATTCTTACATTCAAATATTGGGTCTATGAAATATAACTTATGCTCACATCAAGTATAGACCAAATTTAAAAAATCAAGTTTTCCTTTTATTGCAGCAAGATATATGGTAAAGACTTACTTAAACAGTGAACACCATGACTTTTATTAGCTATTTGACAACTTTTTTCTCTTAGTTCGTATTTAATAGTGAAATCCACATTCATCAGATAATGTAATGTTAATATTTTAGCTAGGTAAAGCAAAACTTACAAGTAAATATATAAGAAACATACTCAAATTTCCAGTGATGATTTGAATTAGTTGAATTAGATGATCTGAATTAGTTATTAAAATCAAATTTTGAAATATTTTATTAATCAAATTAACTTCTAAAGTTAGTAGTAATGAAATTAGTAGTAATCAAGTTTGTAGTAATGATCCTGTTGCAAAGATTTGTTTTTGCTATACTTTACAAATGGCTCCCAAAATATGTACTCTCTAATCTTTGAAATTTGCAAATGTTTTACTTTACATGTGGAAAGAGATTTTTATAAATGGAACTAAAATTTATGATTTCATATTAGGGAGGTTAATCTAGATTGCTCAGGCAGGCCTAAGATAGAGATGTATTTTTTGTTTGTTTGTTTGTTTTTTAGATTTATTTTGTTTTTATGGAATGTCAGATTTACAGAGAGGAGAGACAGAGAGATCTTCCACCTGCTGGTTCACTCCCCAACTGGCTGCAATGGCCAGACCTGAGCTTCTTCTGGATCTCCCATGTGGGTGCAGGGTGCCAAGGCCTTGGGTGGTCCTGCCTTGTGTTCCCAGCCACAAGCAGGGAGTTTAATGGGAAGTGGAACAGGTGGGACACAAACTAATTCTTATATGGAATCCTAGTACATGCAAAGGGAGGACTTTAGCCACTAGGTTACCGTGCCAGGCCAAGACATGTGCATTTTAAAAGCTAGATTGAAGATTTGCCCAGGGTGAAGGATGGCAGAAAAACTAAAGGTTCAACATACTATTGCTAGTTTTAAAGATGGATGAGGAGGCAATGACCAGGGACACAAGCACCCTTTAGCATCCTAGACTGGTTCTTAGCTGATAGCTAGCAAAGAAGAGAGGGGCCCTGGTTCTGGTCCTATCACTTTGACAAAATTGAATTGTAAGTGACCTGAATGACCAATCAAATGAGTTTTCTCTGTAGTCTTTGTAGAGGAGCAATTGACAGATTGGTTTTAGTTCAGAAAACCCAGTCAGATAACTGAAGTATAGAATTTTTTTTAAAGATTTATTTATTTTGATTGGAAACTAAGATACACAGAGAAGGGGAGAGACAGAAAGATCTTCCATCCGTTGGTTCACTCCTCAAGTGGCTGCAAGGGCTGGAACCATGCAGATCCCAAACCAGGAGCTTGTTCTAGGTCTCCCACGTTGGGTGCAGGGTCCCAACGTTTTGGGCCGTCCTCTACTGTGTTCCCAGGCCACAAGCAGGGAGCTGGCTGGGAAGCAAGGCTGGCAGTATTAGAACTGGGGGCCACATGGCATCTCGGTGCTTACAAGGCGAGGACTTTAGCTGCTAGGCTACTGTGCCGGACTCTGAAGTATAGAATTGTAAGAAGAACTTACGTGTCTAGTTATGTAATAGCAACAACAGGACACTAATATGAAAGCCCTTAAGATAATGTGAAAAAATCAGGGAAATTAGAAATGTGTAAGCTAGCTGGGTGCTAATCCATAGGCTATGTCACATCCATATCTAAGCAGTATTTTCAGGAGGCTATACTTATTTGCTTTCTTCCCTATAAATAATCCAAAGGGTTGATCTTGTTCTTTGATTTGTTCGCTTGTTTGAGTTTAGTGAAAATAGCTCCTGTGGTACGTGTCTACTCTAGCATTATCAATGGAATAATGTTCTTTTGACTCAGGAGATCTGAGGAAGATAGCCTAAGCCTTGTTCAACCCCTAATCAATTTATTTATTTATTTTTTTTATCTTACTTAGTTTATCAGGGTACAAAGGGTCAATGGCTACAGGGTGAAAGTGGGTAATACCATTGTTTCCACACTAATATTATCTTTTTTCCCTGTTTCTGGGGTCAGGGGAGAAACAAAGGGAAAATCCCCACCCAGCCTCCCACCCATCCCATATCCCCAACGGGAGGCATGCTCCGAGGGTCCTGCTTAAACAGTTTTAATAGTTCATCAGTTCTGGATTGCTGCCAATTTCTCAGTTCCAATCGCAATGAACCCTATTCAGAATCCACTGGCTGACAGTCTCTTCATGGTTGGGGTTCTAAGATCAGCAGTTCAGTTGGAGGGATCTCCAAAGAAACTTCATCTGAGATGATCCCAGGCCTGATTCTTGCGTGAGTTTGCTAGTACAGAGTCCAACATTGTCCGTCACACCAATCAGCTTATGCACATGCTGGTCATTGGGATTGCTGGGTTCGTTCTGTTTCTAGCCCTGTCTTCCTTGTGAGCCAACGGGTGTTGTAGTCCAGCTCGATCCTGCCCACTTCATACTTGGTCCTCATGCAAACCGGTTGGAGCTGCAGCCTAGTTGGGGCGACTCCCCATAATCCCCACCACGCCTGCCCCCTACTCTGGTTCCCATGCTTGCCAGTATGCACTACAGGCTTGTCCAGTCTGTCCCATATCCCATTTAGCTCTCGCACATGTCGTTGAAGCCCAGCTCAACCCAACCAACCTATCCAGCCCACACACCTTCTGGCAGGTGCCCTTCTGTCCAGCCATCCCTGCCCCTGTCCAGGTGTTCGTGCTGGCCAGTGAGAGTGGTAGCCCCGAGGGAGGTGCCCACTAATCAATTTATGGAAAAAATTCCTTTTATTATTCATTTACTTCCTCAATGGCTAACTCTTTTTCTCATTTGGGGATATTCTCAAATTCTTAGGGACCTACATTTGTTTCTGATTGCCAATGTCTTAGTTGTAGTGCAGCAGTAACTACTTTTTTTTTGAATGACTACCTATGAAGTATTAAGTAGTAAGATAAACATTTTAAACTTTTATTTATTGCAGTCTTTACACCCTTCATGTGTGATAGATCAGGTTTAATCCTTCTTCAATGAGCAAAACACCTGGGATTATATTGTCCACTGAAGGTCACACATGCTGTTGGCAAGTTGGCTACACTAGGCTGTAACCGACAGACGATAGGAGTCCTGACACGTTGGTATTGATGCTGCAGGGCTTTCTTCTGTTCCCATGAGCACATGTGTCTTCTCCTTTCCTCTCTGTTCCTTCAGCATGCTTCTTGGGCAATCATCTCATGGAGCTGGTTTCTTTCTTCTTCTTTTTTTAATCATCTGTTTTCCCAAGAAAATGTAGGCTCCGTGATAACAAATAATTTGTTTCTCTCTGTTCGTCTATTCCTAATACAAAAACTAATTGCTGGCATGTCTGGAAAACATATGTGAAGGAGCAAATGAACATGTTGGTGAACATGCCAATGATATTTCGGTGATATTCTGCGTGATCATAGATAAGTCTTTTCTCTCTACCACCACTCAAAACTAATAGCAATGATTTTTTTTAAATGGATTTACTCATTTATTAGAAAGTCAGAATTATAGAAACAGAGAAACAGAAATAGACACCTCCTATTTGTTCATTGTCTCCTCAGCTGGCTACAATAGCTAGGACTTCATCAGGCCAAAGCAAGAAGCTAGGAGCTCCTTTCAGATCTGGCAGATGAATGGCAGGGACCCTAGCACTTGTCCTATCTTCTGTTGCTATTCTGAAGTCGTTACAGTGAGCTGGAAAATAATCAGAATGGCTGGGACGTGACAGGTACCCATATGGGCTGCCAACATCTCAGGCAGTTGCCTTATTGGCTGCCCCACAATGCCAGCCCCTGTGCCATCATAAATATATTGATCAAAGGAACAAATATAAAATATTTTAATAAAATAAAAAAAATCTTGTCTATTAAGTAATCTTGGGCACATTTGTTTCTTCAGTTGTGTATACAATATCCTTGGGACTCAGCCATTACAGTCTGCAGGAAGGAGAAAACAGAATACAGGGACTTTGGAGGAAAGAGTTGTATGATTCACCTGCAGCAGAATTAAGCATCACTTTTAGGAACATTCCCTGTATTGGGACATACACCAGGGAGGAAGAACTGAACCTG